>NW_006922879.1:89980-106388 GCF_000298275.1 Orycteropus afer afer | reverse complement strand
ACAGTTTATTAAAAAGGTGTAAAATTATATTCCTACCAAGTGTATATGATAATACACTTCCCCCTACATCAATGATAGCATGCATTTTAATGTTTTTCCAGTTCAAAAAGTATAAGGAAATATCTTAAGAATGTTTTCATTTTCATTACAGGTATTTATGTAAGTTTTCAAATGTTGTTTGACAATGTTTTTCTAGGATCCAATATTGACACATTTTTTCCAATTTTATGTTGGGTTATAGATCTATTTATAGACTATAACTTCTCATTTCATATTGTATATATCATACCTTTACCATTAAATTCTGCTGGAAGTTTTTCAAATCTATCATTTTTTATTAACTCTGTATCCTGTTTTACCACACAAAGCTTTTTCAGTTTTACATGGATGAATATGTTCATTTTTTTTCTCTATAGTTTTTGTTTGGTTTTGTTTATCATCCCTGTCTTAGCTTCTTAGTGTTGCTGTAAAAGAAATACTGCAAGTGGTGGCTTTAACAAAGAGAAATTTACTTTCTCACAACTTAGAGAGCTAGAAGTCTGAATTGAGGGTGACAGTTTGGGAGTAAGGTTTTCTCTCTCTGTTGACTTTGGAGGAAAGTATTTGTTTATTTTCATCTTCTGTTCTTCAGTTCCTTGGCAACTGTCATGTGGCCTGTATTTTTCTCTCTGTTCTCGTTACCTAGTACCACTCTGACAAGAATGTGCCACAAATGGGTGGTGTGAACAAACAGGAATTTATTCTCTTACAGTTTAGAGGCTGAAAGTCTGAGTTCAAAGTCCCAGGTTCTAGGGGCTGGGTAAAAGCTCCTCCACCCTGGCCTTCAGCTCTGCCCCTGCTCCCAGCCCACTGGAGCTAGAGGCTTTTCTTCACTTAGGCAGCTGCTGGCTGCTGAGAATGACAAGCCCAAGGTTGACAAGTAAAAAGGCACAGTCCTAATGTTACAAAATCACATGGCAGTCCATTAATTCAAGTCCTTGGAAAGTCCCAAAGTTGGAAGAGCATGGCAGACTGCCGAACAATAACTCAGTTCATGCAGGGTTCAAGCACACCATAAGCTAGAGACTGTTCCTCAAGCCTTCTCTTTATATATAGGAAGCAGACCACAGCTACTGTGAACAGCTAGCTACTCAGCTGTTCACAGTAGATTCCACCATGGAATTGATTACCAATCTTATCATGGGAAATACTACATCCAGCTGCCCAACCACTCAACCAGGCCCAGTCAAGGTGGCACACAAACTTAACTACCACACCCTCCATTTGTTCTTCCTTCTCTGTACCTGAACTATTTTTTTCTTTTGATATTTCAGAGGTGACTGGTTTAAGACACACCTTATATAGAAATTTTTCTCGTTAATATATCAAAGAAACTCTTCATCTTAAATTGGATTACATCCACAGGTAGATGGATTTAAGATTTACAGCACATATTTTTTGGGGGACACAATCCAATCCATACCAATTTCCAACCATAAAATTTACACGAGTTATTTCAGCTTTCTGTTTTATAATTAAATCTTAATCCCTCTAATTGATTTTGAAAACTATTTAAAAACTGTCCAGTTTTACAGTCTTTCAAATGGATAGTTAGTACCATTTTATTTTGAAAAACAAAAACAAAACAAAACAAAAAAACTATCCTTTCCCTACTGAATTGAAAAACTATCTTCTTCATATATATTGTTATAGTTGTTGTTAACTGTCATCAAGTTGATTACAACTCATAGTGACCCCATGTGTGCAGAGCAGAACTTCTCCAAAAGGTTTTCAAGACTGTGACCCTTTGGAAGCAGATTGCAAATCCTGTCTTCCAAAGTGTCTCTGAGTGAGTTCAAAACATGAACCATTAAGCTAGTCATCAAGTGCTCCATCATTTGGACCACCTAGGGATTCCTAATATATATATTAGAATCTCATATTTTGCGAGAGCCCTAGCAGTGCAGTGGTTAGGTGTTAGACTGTTAACCAAAAGGTCAGCAGTGAGAATCTATCAGCTGCTTCATAGGAGAAAGATGTAGTGGTCTCCTTCCACAAACATTACAGCCTTGGGAACCCTATGGGGCAGTTCTATTTTGTTCTGTTGTGTTATTGTCTATCTGAACAAACTCAATGGCAATGAGATTGGTGGGTTTTGGTATATCTGGATTATACACTCAGTTCCAAAATCACTAGCTTCAGAACTAAGTTCCAATATCTGAAAAGAAACCTTCATCATTCTATTTATTCATGTTTCTTAACTCTTCATCACCATATATTTATATATATATTACTTTTAAATACCATTCATCTGTCAGTTTGTCATACTGTAGTGCTTTCATGTTGGTGTGAAGCCAGAGGCTGTACGATCAATATTTCAAACAGTAGCAGGGTCATCCATGGTGAACAGATTTCAGTGGAGCTTCATTTATATTATAGTTATTGTTGTTAGGCAGACTGCAAAGGATGAGGCTGAAAAAACTGACCAGTGAATATATTATAAATAGCAGTGAAACACTGTCCAATACATGACTGGAAAACTTCATGCATAGTCCTGAAACATGTTTAATATGGTGCCATAAAATGAGCCCCTTAGATTGAAAGGTACTCAAAATTCTACTAGGGAAGAGCTGCCTCCTCAAAATAGAGTTGACCTTAATGACATGGATGGAGTTAAGCTTTGGGGACCTCTACTTGCTGATGGGGAATGCCTCAAATGGAAAAAAAAAAAAAAACAGCAGCAAGCATGAATTAATATCAAAATGTGGGATGTATGAAGTATGAATCTAGGAAAATTGGAAGTGGTCAAAAATGAAATAGAACACATAAAGATTGATAAACTAATCATCAGTGAGCTGAAATGGATTGGTGGTTTTGGCCATTTTGAATCAGACAATCCTATGATCTACTGTGTCAGGAATAACAAATTGAAGAGAAATGGTGTGTCATTCATCATCACAAAGAATGTTTCAATATCTATACTTAAGTACAATGTTGTCAGTGATAGAATAGCATTCATATGACTACAAAAAAATCAGTTAATACTATTATTATTCAAATTTACTCAACAGCCACTAAAGCCAAAGATGAAGAAATTGAAAATATTTACCAACTTCTTCAGCCTGAAACTGAATAAACAAGCAATCAAGATGTATTGGTTATTACTAGTGACTGTAATATGAAATGAATATGAAAGTTGGAAACAAAGAATTACCGGTAGTAGAAAATATGGCCTTGGCTATAGAAACGATGCCAGAGATCACATGATAGAATTTTGCAAGACCAATGAATTTTTCATTGCAAATATCTTTTTTCAACAACATAAGTGGTGGTTATATACAAGGACCTCACCAGCTGGAGTACATAGGAATAAAATCAACTACATCTTTGGAAAGAGGGGATGGAGAAAACCAGTATACAAGGTCCAGGCCTGACTGTGAAAAGACCATCAATTACTCCTAAGCAAGCTCAAATAGAAGCTGAAAAAAAAAAAAATTAAAACAGTTCTAGGAGAGCCAAAATATGACCCTGATGATATCCCATATGAATTTAGAGACTACCTGAAGAAAAGATTTGACACAAAATTTGAACACTAATGATTGAAACCTGGACAAATTATGGGATGACATCAATAACATCCTACATAAAAGACAAAAAAAAAAAAAATTAAAAGATAGGAAAGGAAGAAAAGATCAAAGTGGATGTCATAAGAGACTCTTAAACTTACTCTTGGGTGGTGCCAAAGGGGCAAGGAGGCCACATCTTCTGACCTCTTCTAACCCCACAAGAGGAACAAAGAATCACCATCAGTAGCCTAAGGCCTATCCCTGCAAGGCCAGACACACTGCCTCCTTCCAATGCTTTCACCAACCCTGACACAAACTGTTTCTCCTGCAGCACCCAGCACCTCTCTGCTGGGTTCAATAATTTGCTGCAGTGGCCACACAGAACTCACAGATTATAAGGTTTATTAGGGAAGAAACTGGTTACAATTCAAGTTCAGGAACATGTTCAGTATCTCTCAGACTGCTGTCTCTCAGCCGACAGACTCTCTCAGTCTCTCTCACCACAGTACTTTTCTCCTTGTGTGTGTGTCTCTCTCTCAGCAGTGCATGTCTCTCAATGTTTTTCTCAGCAGTGCATGTCTCTCACATCTCTCTCTCAGCTATGCTTGTCTCTCATGTCCTTCAGCCAGCATTGAAAGACTCCTTCTGCCTCTAGGAGGGCTCCTTTTGAGCCTGGCAAAGTGGCCAAACTAATCAATCCCAACATCAAAATTTTAAACACCTGAGAGAGCAAACTTCTAAGAAAATTATTTTGTGCTACTCCCAACAGAAATTCCCCAGGTGGCTAACTTTAATAATATGGAGCTATTTAGTTGCTCACAGCAAATTGCACCATGGAGTTCGCAAAGACTTATGGCTAGAAAAGCCACACTATGTAATTTACTACACCACAGGCCATCCCCTGGCTTTTCTAGCCATTATCCCTTTTATATTTCAAAAATTAACATCCCCTTCACCATCAGTTTAAGAATAACCATATCCATAAAAGCATGTAAACCAGCCACTTCATGCCTTTATCTTCCTGCATTTTAGATAGCTCATTTCTAATTTATCCATCCCTATCAAACCAGTATTCTGAGGAGACAAGTATATTCTATTCTCTGGAGAATCTTCTGTTCTGCTTGGAAACTTTGGGCATCTGCATCCATAAACAAGCAAAGTCCAGCCTAACACAAGCCATCAAATTGCAACAACTTAACACCAGCTCAGTGTCAAACATCTTTCTCTTCATTTGGTCGGGTTCTGGTCAGCTCTGCCTTAGCCATCCCAACTAGGTCAAGGTACCAGTTACCAAGTTTGGGAGTCACACTCTTCCCTTCATTTCAGACGAGGCAGGACCTTCTATCACATCCTCAGTCCTCAGGGACTATTTCAATGCCTGTAGGCTCACAATTCCTTGAATTTCAGACCACCCAGCCCTTTCTCTCATTCCCAGGCTCCATGGCCTTGGTCAAAGAGTACCAAACTCAGTCCATTTCTTCATCCCTACTCTTTCCTCATTTCCTCTCATAGATGCAGGTGGTCATAAGCCAGTAGCATACTAGCCTACTACTTGCTGACTTCCTTTAACTTTCAGTTCTACAAGGGGTTTCTCTCATGGATCATGACTTTCCTGCCTCAATGTACCTAAAACCTATCTGCTTGTTTGAAATTCAAAAAAACCAAGCAGTCATAATTTTTGTTTTATCCTGTAGGTCCTGTCTTCACATGTCGATCTTCTGTTCTCTCAGTAGTTCTGGTTGGGGCTCAGGTTTTCTAACCCTTTTCTACCCCCTTCTACTCCCTTTGGCTCAGGGTAGTGAAAAGGTTGGAGGGAGGCAGCATGTCTGGCCTTGCAGGGAAAGGCTTTGGGCTACTGATGCTGATTCTGTCTTTGTCTTGTGGAGTTACAGGAGGTCAGAAGATGCAGCTTCTTTGCCCCTTTGGCACCACCCAAGACCAAGTTTCAGAGTCTCTTATGGCATCTATTTTGGTCTTGTCTTCCTTTCCTATCTTTTAAATTACCTTTCTCTTTCTTCATATAAGATGTTATTGATGTCATCCCATAATTTGTCCAGTTTTTAGTCATTGTTTTCAATGCAGGAGGACAGTCGCTAAAGCAAATGGAAGAAACAGTAAGATAAAACAACTGAACAGATTACAAAGAGCATCTCAAGAAAGCAAAGTCAATTATTATAATGAAATGTGCAAAGATCTGGAGTTAGAAAACCAAAAGGGAAAGACACACTCAGAACTCTGAAGCTGAAAGAACTGAAGAAAAAATTCAAGACTCAGACTCGAGTTGCATTCTTGACAGATTCTACAAGCAAAATATTGGATGATGTGGAAAGCATCAAAAGAAGATGAAAGGAATGCAAAGTCACTGTGTGAAAACGAATTAGTATATGTTCACATATTTCAAGAGTTGGTATATCATCAAGAACCAATTGTATGAAGGAAAAAGTCTAAACTGAACTGAAGGAACTGGTGAAAAACAAGATCCCAGGAATTGACAGAATACCAATTGAGATGTTTCAACAAATGGATGCCATTCTTGAGGCCATTATTTGTCTGTGCCAAGTAATCTTGAAGACAGCTATCTGACCACCTGACTGGAAGAGATCCATATTTGTACCCATCCCAATGAAAGATGATCCAACAGAATTGGGAAATTATCAAGCAGTATCTTTAATATCACACACAAGCAAAATTTTGCTGAAGATAACTCAAAAACAATTGCAGCAGTGAATCAACAGAGAGCTTCCAGAAATGCAAGTTAGATTCCAAAAAGGATATGGAACAGGGGATATCATTGCTGATATCATATGGATCATGGCTGAGAGCAAAGAATACCAGAAATGTGTTTACTTATGTTTTATTGACTATGTGTTTGACTGTGTGGATCATAACAAATTATGGGTAATACAGAGAGGAGTGGGAATACCAGAGCACTTAGTTTGCTCCGTAGGAATCTATACACAGACCAGGAGGCTTTTTGAACTGAACAAGGGGATACTGCATGGTTTAAAATAAAGAAGGCTGTGTGTCAAGTTTGTGTCCTTTCACCATACTTATTCAATCTGTATTCTGAACAAATAATACAAGAAGTTGGACTATATGAAAAAGAATACAGCATCTGAATTGGAGAAAGACTCATTAAGAACCTGTGACATGCAGATGACACAACTTTGCTTGCTGAATGTGAAGATGACTTGAAGTACTTGCTGATGAAGATTAAAGGCTACAGTCTGCAGTATAGATTATACCTCAACATAAAGAGAATGAATTTCTTCACAACTTAACCAATAATGATTGAATTTCTTCACAACTTAACCAATCATGATAAATGGAGAAAAGATTGAAGTTCCAAAAAATTTTGTATTACTTGGATCCACAATCAACACTAATGGAAGCAGGAGTCAAGGAATCAGATGATGTATTACACCGGACAAATTTGCTGCAATAGACCTCTTTACAGTGTTGAAGAGCAAAGATACCACTTTGAACACTAAAGTGAGCCTAACCCTAGCCAGAGTATTTTCAATTTTCTCTTATGCATGTGAAAGCTGGACATTGAATAAGGAGGACTGAAGCACTGATGTTTTTGAATTGTGGTATTGGTGAAGAATACTGAAAGTACCATGGGCTGCCAGAAGAATGAACAAGCATGTCCTGGAAAAAGTGCAGCTGAAATGCTCCTTGGAAGTGAGAATTACCTACTTTGGTCAGGTTGTCAGAAGTGGCCATTTCTTGGAGAAAGATATCATACTTGGTAAAATTGAAGGTCAGTAAAAAAGGGGAAGACCCTCAACAAGATATATTGGCAAAGTGACTGCAAATATGAGCTCAAGTGTAGCAAAGATTCTGAGGATGTCACAGGACTGGGCAGTGTTTTGTTCTGTTGTACGTAGATCTTTATGAGTCAGAGACAACTTGATGACACCTAACTGCAACATATGACTTTTAAGAGTGAATGCTATAACAAATTTGGATTTTAATCAGAATTGCTTTAAATTAATACAATATATAAATTTAGTGGGATCACTATAGCAATGATATTATCTTTATACTCAGAAAATTATAAATGTAGTAGTCATTTTCATTGGTTAAGATTAGATTTCTTTCTGTCAGTAGAATTTATAACATTCTTTATATAGGTCCTAGGCCTTTCTTGTGTTCCTATGTGGCACAAACAATTAAGCACTTCACTACTAGCCAAAAGGTAAAACTCGGAGGTGACTAGGAAAAAAAAAGTCTGGAGATCTGTTTGTGAAAAGTCACAGCCTTGAAAACCCTATGGAAGTTTGCTATTAATGCCACGGGGAGATGATATCTCATTGTTGTTTTGATTTGCATCTTTTTAATGGCTAATGATCATGAACATTTCTTCACATATTTCTTGGCCACATAACTTTTCGGTGAAGTGCCTGTTCATGTCTTCTACCCACTTTTTATTACAGTATTTATGTTTTTGTTATTGAGATGCTAAAGTTTTCTATAAATTTTAGAGATTAGCACTCCATGCCATTTTTTTTTTTCTCCCCAGAGTATGTGTTTTCTTTTTACTATTTGGTGAAATTTTTAAATTTATGTAAGTTTCCAATTCTTACAAGTTCCTTATTTTGCCTTCTGGTGTTTTTGAATTCTTATTTTTGTTTAATGATAATATATTTATACTGTGTATTATCAAAGTCCAAAAAGACAAACAGAAAACAAAAAATGGTGGTGAGCATATGAAGAGACTGGATCCCTCATACACTGCTAGTGGGACTGTAAAATATTGAACCACTGTGGAAAATGGTATGGTGCTTCCTTAAAAAGCTGGAAATAGAAATACCATATGATTCAGCAATCCCACTACTGGGAATTTATCCTACAGAAATAAGAGCCATGAAACAAATAGATACATGCATATCCATGTTCTTCATAGCACTATTCACAATAGCAAAAAGATGGAAACAGTATAAGTGTCCATCAATGGATTAATGAATAAACAAAATACACAAAATGGAATATTTCTCAATATAAAAGAACAATGATGAATCTGGGAGACAACTCATAACATGGATGAACCTTGAGGACTTTACACTGAATGAAATTAGTCAATCACGAAAGGACAGATATTGTATGAGACCACTATTGTAAAAAGTCAAGAAAAGGTTTTCACACAAAAAGGAATATTCTTTGGTGATTACCAGAGGTGAAAGGAGAAGGAAGGTAAATCACTAACTAGCAGGTAGACATACATTCTGGAAGAAGTATGAAACTTAAAGGCAAAAAAAGCAAATATTACATACACAATCCTGTTTTAACAATAATCTATGAATGGATACCTAGATAGACATGCAAGCTAAACAATGTATGAAGGAGAATGGGACTATACTCATGAATACATAGAGGTTTGATACAGGCTATTTCTACATATGTACTTACATATACTGAAAATATATCCATGAATATAGTAGAGCATACAAGGGACAAATGTATGAAAACTTCTTAGTCATAACTAAACATCTTGAGAAAATGAGTTGCTGGGCATTAGGGCTCAGTATTCTTAGTCTTGGGGGACATCAGTGTCAATTGGCAGAACATAGTCCACAAAGAAAATGTTCTACATCCTACTTTGATGAATGACTGGAGTCTAAAAAACTTTGCAAGTGGCCATCAAAGGTGCAAATACTGATATCTCTCCACCCAGAGCAAAGAAGAGTGAAGAAAATCAAAGACATTAGAAACAATTAGTCCAAAGACCTAACAAACCACAAGAACCTCAGCCCAAATAAATAGATGGTGCCTAGCTACTATTATCACTACCAAACCAAAGACTGAAAGGGATCACATTAGAAGCCTAGATAGAGTGGGAGAAAAATATGGAAAGAAACCCAAAATAATTAAAAAAAAAAAAAAAAAAATCAGATTTGCAGGTCAGATGGAGACTGCTAGAACCCCTGAGACTGGCATTTAGTCACCCTTTGGACCTGGAACTGAACTCATTCTCATGGTTCAGTTTTCAGCCAAACAATAGAACATTCTGCAAGATGAAAAATAACACTAGGGAGGTACACAATCCTTAGGACAATACAGCATTTGAGATCAAAAGAGCAGCATTTACCCAAGGAAAAAGTTCAGAAAGCAGGAAGGGTTAGGAGAGGAAAAGGAATGGAAATGAGAAACACATGGAGGAAGTGGGATGAGGATGTTATGTTGAGGGGATTTCAATCAATGACATGAAACAAAATGTGTGTTTAGTTCTATGAACAACTGATTTTCCCTGCAAACTTTTACTCAAATTACAATTTAAAAACAAACAAATAAACAAAAGAAAAACCTATGGAGTAGTTCTACTCTGTACACATGGGTCAACATGAGTTGGAACCAACTCAATGGCTACTAACAACAGATCTGTCTTATTAAATTTATCCTTAGATTATCAATGTTATCCAATGTAAATGTTATATTTTTCAAATTTTATTTCATGGTGCTCAATTTATTGTAACATTCTTATATTTCTATGTTTAGCTTGTATACAGTCATTTTGTAAAAATTTGTAATTGATTCTAACCAGCTGTTTCAATTTTTTCTAACTATACATTCCCTTGGCTTAGTGCCTAAGGTATTTGACTGCTAACCAGTAGGCTGTTGGTTCAAACCCACCAGCCACTCCTTGGAAGGAAGGTTGGGTAATATACTTCCATAGTGATATTGCATCAGACACCCAAGGAGGGGTCGCTATGAGTCAGATCCAACTCTACAGAAGGATGTTACATTGTGTTATACATTCTCTTAAATTGCTTAGATAAAAGTGCTACCCAGTTGAATAAATCATATTTATTGAAAAGCTTAAATACTTATCTTGATTATACATTGAAATTCTAAAATGATTTGCATCTATTTGTGGTCATTCTATTCTGTTCCATTGGTTTGTCTCTTCATGAAGTAAAATTATACTATTTTATGACAGGTTATTATACAATATCTTAAAGGAATAATTTCATGGCATCTTATATTATTGGGATGATGATAAATTTCTAAATTAAAGCTATTGCATGTTCATATTGTCAAATATTTCTATACATGTACGTAGTAAGGTTTACCAGTTTATCAATTCTACTTTTGTTGTTTTATAAAGAAGCATTTTCAAAATTTCTGGAGCAATGCAGCCTGGATGAACCCTGAAACTATGGATGTGGAGTAATCTTTAAACCTTAAATCAGAAATATCCCTTGGAATCATCTCAAAACTTAAAAATCATAAACACACACACAAAAATATCTATCTATATATATGTATAAATATAAACATATACACATATGTATACATACATTTAAGGAGCACTGGTGGCATAGTGCCTAAGGCTAACCAGAAGGTTGGTGTTTCAAACTCACCAGTCACTCCATGGAAGGAAGACTGGGCAATCTAAACCTGTAAAGAAAGATTTACTGCCTCGGAAATTCAAGGGGGTTGCTATAAGTCAAATTTGACTTGATGGCAGTGAGTCTGTGTGGTAGTTAAATTTGTATGTCAAATTTTCTAGGCCTGGTTGAGTGGCGGGGCAGCTGGTGGTAGTTATTCCCATGATGAGACTGGCAATCAACTCCATGGTGAGATCTACCACAAGCGGCTGAGTAGCTGCCTCTGGGATGTGGTTTGCTTCCTGTATATAAGGAAAAGTCTTGGGGATAGTCTCTAGCTTATGGCATGCTTAGACCCTGAATGTAGCCGTGTCATCGTTCACCAGCTTGCCTTGCTCAGCCAACCTTGGAACTTTCAATGGACTTGAATTAATGGCCTGGTATGAAGTTTGGTAACATCAGGACTATGCCTTTTTACTTGTCAACCTTGGACTTGTCAGTCTCAGCAGCCAGCAGCTGTTTGAGTGAAGAAAAAGTTCTAGCTCCAGTGGGCTGGGAGCAAGAGGCAAAGCTGAAGCCAAGGTTGAGGGGCTTTCACTCAGCCCCTTGTTGTTGTTGTGTGCCATCAAGTCGGACCTGACTCATAGAGACCCCTCTTTAGGTTTCTGAGGTGGTATCACTATGGAAGTAGATTGCCCCACCTTCCTTCCAAGGAGTGGCTGGTGGGTTTGTACATCAAGCCTTCTGGTTAGCAGTCAAGTGCTTTAGGCACTATGCTACCAGAGCTCCTGGATACATATATACATATACACATATGTATGTATATGTGTGTGTGTGTGTGTGTGTATAACTCACTGCCATTGAGTTGGATCTACACATAGCAACCCCTCCTTGGTTTTCTGAGGTAGTATCACTAAGGAAGTAGGTTGTCTAATCTTCCTTCCAAGGAGTGGTATATATATATATAGAAAGAGAGATGCATAAAAATTATTTTATTTTGTTTGATAATTATCTTGCTAATTGGCTAATTTAAATTACCTTATTAAGTGATTTTTATTCTTTAATGTTTTCTGTTTATAAAATTATGGTCAACTACAAACCAAATATTTACACTTTCCTTCTAATTCTTATTCCTCTAATAGGGTTCTCTTGCTTAATTGTTTTGCCTATAATGTCTGATAAATATTAAATAATTGTGGCAATAGTAGGCATGCTTTCATTTTTCTTGACTGTAGCAGGAAAATTTCTATTTATTTCTACTCTAAGCATTTTGTTGCCTTTTAGGTTTAGATATTATTTTGGTTACCTATTGTTGTTGTTGCTGTTGTTATGTGCCGTCGAGTCGGCCCCGACTCATAGCGACCCCTCCTTGGGTTTCCAAGGCAGTATCACTACGGAAGTAGGATTGCCCAACCTTCCTTTGGTTACCTAGTGCCACTCTAACAGAAATACCACAAATGTCATGCTTTAACAAACAGGATTTTGTTCTCTTACACTTTTGGTGGCTAGAAGTCCAAGTTCAAAGTGTCATTCTCTGGGAACTGGTGAAAGCCCCTTGATCTTGGGATTAGCTCTGTCTCTTGATCCTGTCACACTGAAGCTGGAGATTTTTCTTCACTCTGGCAGCTACTGGCTGCTGAGGCTGAAAAGCCCAAGGTCAACAAATAAAATGGCACAGTCCTGATATTATCAAATGACTTGTCAGGCCATTGATTAAAGTCCTGAAAAAGTTCCAAGATCATCAGGGCAACATGCAGGCTACTGAACAGAGACTTGGCTACATGCAGGGTTCAAGCATGCCAAAAAGCTGGATACCTTCTTCAAAGTTGTTTCTTATGCACTGAAAGAAGGCCACATCCCTAAAGCAGGTATTCAGGTGCTCCAGTAAATTCCATCATGGAGTTAATTACCAATCTCACCTTGGGGAATAACTACATATAGCTGCCCAGCCACTCAGTCAGGGCCAGGGCAAGTTGACATACAACCTTAATTATCACAGGTATATAATTATTGATATTGAAAAATATCTCTTAATTTCAATTTGTCAGTGTTTTCATAATTATTGGATGTAGAATTTTCATTGGTGCCTTATCAATAACCATAAAGACAATATGTTTTTCCTTCATAGATCAGTTAATACAACACAATATTAATGGATTTCTTGATATCAAATTTATATTTCTAGATGAATCATAAATGATTGTCATCTTGAAAAGGATATTTTATTATAATTTTTAATATTTTATTTGAGATTATTTGAGATAATTTTGATTAAATGAGCTTCAACCATAGCTTTGTTTTGGAGAAATATTTAATATGTTTTTTTCATAACTCATAAAAATTATTTTATACTTTTCCTTTTTACTCTATGCTTTAGACCTTTTTAAAGAACACTGAGTTCATTTATTCTTAACAGTTTTGCCAAATATAACTCTGAAACATCCTGGAGCTGATGTTGTGCCTTGTAGAGACTTACATAAAACACTACTCTGACAATTTTCTGTTTTGAATTTCTATCTTTAATATGTTAGTTTGACAGAATAAAGTTTTCCTTGACTTTCCATTATATATAAGATTTTAATTGCATTTGTACAAAGCATACACACACAAAAAAAAATTGTTCTTTAAAAAATAATAATAATTCTCCTTGAGACTTTAACACACCACTTTTAATGCAAGGCTATCTAAAAAGAAACTCAACAAAGAAGCAGAAGAATTAAACAATACAATCCAACAACTTGACCTTATAGACATCTCCAGAGCACTTTATTCAACAACAGCACAATATACATTCTTTTCCAGTGCACAGGGAACGTTCTCCAGGAAAGACCATGTTAGACCATAAAGTAAACCTTAATAAATTTAAAAACATTGAAATACTGCAAAGCATCTCCTCAGGTCACAATGGTATAAAACTGGAAATCAACAATAGGAAGATCAGAGGAGAAAAAGCAAACATACGGAAACTGAACAACATCCTCTTAAAGAAAAACTGGGTAGTAGAAGAAATAAAACATAAATAAATAAAAGATTTCCTTGACTCAAATGAGAATGAAAACACAACATACTAAAATCTTTGGGACACAGCAAAATAAGTGATCAGAGACCAATTTATAGCAATAAATGCACACATCAAAAAAGAAGAAAGAGTCAAAATCAACACCTTAAACCAACACCCCCAACAATTAGAAAAAGGGCAGCAAGAAAAGCCTACAGTCACCAGAAAAAAAAAAAAAAAAAAAAAAGGAAATAATAAAGATTAGAGCAGAAATCAATGAAACAGAAAATAGAAAGACTATAGAAAAAAAGCAACAAGACTATAAGTTGGTTTTTTGAAAAGATTAATAAAATTGACAAACCACTGGCAAATTTAACAAAGGAAAAGAGGGAGATAATACAAATAACATAAATAAGAAAGGAATTGGGTAACATCACAACAGAAGCAACTGAAATATAAAGATAATATCAGAATACTATGAACTGTACTCCAACAAATTTGAAAATCTAGAAGAAATTGACAGATTTCTAGAAGCACACTACTTACCTAAACTAACACAGATTGATGTGGAAAAGTTGAACAGATGCATAACAAAAGATGAAATTGAAGAGGTCATAAAAAAATTACCAACAAAAAAAAAGTCCTGATCTAGATGGTTTCACCAGAGAATTCCACCAAACATTCAGAGAACTGATACCAATCCTATTCAAATTATTCCAAAACATGTAAAAATATGAAGTCCTCTCAAATTCATTTTATGAAGCAAACATAACTTTAATACCAAAACCAGGCAATTACTGAAAAAGAAAACTACAGACCAATATCCCTCATGAATATAGAAGCAAAACTTCAACCAAATCCTAGCCAATAGACCCCAACAGCAAATCCAAAAAATAATTCATTATGACTAAGTGGGGTTCATATCAGGTATGCAAGATTGGTTCGACATTAGAAAAACAATCAACATCATTTACCACATAAATAAAACAAAGGAAAAGAAGCACATGATCATATCAATTGATGTAGAAAAGAGACTTGATAAAACCCAACACCCATTCCTGATCAAAACTCTCAGCAAAATAGGAATAGAAGGGACATTCCTCAATATAATAAAGGGCATCTATGCAAGACCCAAGGCCAACATTTTTCTCAATAGAGAGAGACTGAAACCATTCTCCTTGTGAACAGGAACCAGACAAGTATGCCCCCTATCACCACTTCTATTCAACATTGTAGTAGAAGTCCTAGCCAGGGCAATAAGGCAAGAAAGGGAAATCAAAGTCATCTAAATTGGTAAGGAAGAAGTCAAACTATCCCTATTTGCTGATGATGTAATCCTATACCTAGAAAATCCAAAGACTCAGTCTAAAAACTATTGGAACTAATTGGGAAATTTAGCATAGTGGTAGGATACAAGACCAACATCCAAAAATCAGTTGGATTCCTCTACACCAGCAAAGAGATTGCTGAAAAAGAAATAAGGAAATCAATACCATTTATGATATTGTTGTTGTTGTCAGGTGCTGTCAAATTGTCTCCGACTCATAACAACTTCATATACAGCAGAGTGAAACATCACCCGGTCCTGTGCCAGCCCTGTGATCCTTGCTATACCTGAGCCCGTTGCAGCCATTGTGTCAATCCATCTTGCTGAGGGCCTCCCCCCTTTTCACTGACCGTCCACTTTACCCAGCATGATATCCTTCTCCAGGGAATGGTCCCTTCTGACAACATGACCAAAGAAGTTGAAGTGAAGTTTGTCCATCGTTGCTTCCAAGGACATTCCTGCTGAACCTCTTCCAAGATGCTTCTTTGGTCTTCCTTTTCATAGTCCAGCTCTCACCTGTGTATAAAGTGATTGAAAATACCATGGCTTGCGTCAGGCTCACCATAGTCTTCAAGGAGATATCTTTGCTCTTCAGCACTTGAAAAGGTCTTTTGCAGCAGACTTGTCCAACGCTATGTGACATCTGATATCTTTACTGCTGCTTCCATTGGTGTTGATTGTAGAACCAAGTAATATGAAGTCTTTGACAACTTCAATCTTTTCTCCATTTATTATTATGCTGCTTATTGGTCCAGTTGTGAGGATATTTGTTTTCTGTATACTAAGGTGTAATCGACACTCCAGACTCTAATATTTAATCTTCATCAGTAAGTGCTTCAAGTCATCCTCACTTTCAGCAAGGAAAGTTGTGTCATCTGTGTATCACAGCTTGTTAGTGAGGCTTCATCCAATCCTGATGCCATGCTCTTCTACATATAGTCCAGCTTCTCAGATTGTTTGCTCAGCATATAGATTGAATAAGTATGGTGAAAGGATATTACCTTGATGCATTTCCTTCTTGATTTTAAACCATGGAGCATCTCCTTGTTCTGTTCAAAGAACAGTCTCCTGGTTTATGTACAGGATCCTCGTGAGTGCAATTAAGTGTTATGGAATTCCCATTCTTCTCAATGTTATCCATAATTTGTTATGATCCAGACAATTGAATGTTTTTGTATAGTCAATAAAACACAAGTAAACATCTTTC
>NW_006922879.1:86942-89392 GCF_000298275.1 Orycteropus afer afer | reverse complement strand
AAATTTTTCTTCAGTTCTTTCAGCTTGAGAAATGCAGGGCATGTTCATCCCTTTTAGCTTTCCAACACTATGTCCTTGCACATTTCATTATAACAATTGACTTTGTCTTCTCAAGCTGCTCTTTTAAATCTTCTGTTCAGCTCTTTTATCTTGTCATTTCTTCTCTTTGCTTTAGCTACTCTTTGCTCAAGGGCAAGTTTCAGAGTCTTTTCTAACATCCATTTGGTCTTTTCTTCCTTTCCTGTTTTTTAATGACCTTTTGATTTCTTCAGGAATGATATCCTTTTTTATTATTATTTTTAATTTTTTTTATTATGACTTGCGTGAAAGTTTACAAAGCAATTTCACTTTACATACAGCAGCTCACATATACTTTGCCTCGTGATATTGACTACAATTTATCTCAATGCATCAACTCCCATCCCACTTCCTCATCATGGTTACCTATTCTCTGTGTCTTTTCTTCCTATGCACTCCTGCCTCCTTAACAGTCTCACTGTGCATACACAGCTCTTCTATTCTCCCATGATTGGTCTCTTCAACGAGTGTATCTACCTCTTGTAAATGTTCACCTCATATGCCTGGCTTGTTTGGCTGGAAGCCACAGAAGTAGGTTCAATTCCAGACCTAAAGGGCAACTTGGCACCATAGTCTCAGTGTTTCCATCAGGCTCTCTCAGACCAGCAAACTTGGTCATTTCTTTTTTTTTTCCTTTTATTAATTTTGAGCTTTGTTCCACATTGTTCTCCAGTCTGTCCAAGATCTTCTATAGACAATGGATGATGTTCTTGATATCATCCCACAATTCCTCTGGTTTTGAGTCATTGTTGTTAAAAACATCAAATCCATTCTTTAGATGGTATCTAAATTCAGAGATATATAATCAAGGTCATATTTTGGCTCTCGTGTACTTATTTTAATTGTCTTCAACTTCAACTTCAACTTGCATATGTGTAGTTGATAGTCTGTCCCACAGTTTGCTCCTGGACATATTTTGGCTGAAGATATTGAGTTTTTCCATTGTCTCTTGCCACAAACATAGTCAATCTGATTCCCATGTACCCCATTTGGTGAAGTCCACATGTATAACTGCTGTTTGTGTTGTTGAAAAAGGTATTTGCAATGAGTAAATTGTTGGTCTTGCAAAATTTTGTCATGTAATCTCCAGCATTATTTCTGTTTCCAAGGTCAAATTTGGAAACTACTTGTTATTCTTCTTTGTTCCCAACTTTTGCATTTCAATCAACAGTGATAATCAACACATCTTGCTTACATGTTTGGTCAATTTCAGACTGCAAAAATTGATAAAAATCTTCAATTTCCTCATCTTTGGCTTTGTTGTTTGGTGCATAAATTTGAATAATGATAGTATTAACTGGTCTTTCTTGTAGACTATGGATACTATCCTGTCACTGACAACATTGTACTTCAGGATAGATCTTGAAATACTCTTTGTGATGATGAATGCCACACCATTCCTCTTCAATATGTCATTCCCAGCATAGTAGATCATATGGTTGTCTGATTCAAAGTGTCTAAAACCAGTCCATTCCAACTCACTAATGCCTAGGATATCAATCTTTATGTACTCCATTTCATTTTTGACAACTTCCAATTTTCCTAGATTCATACTTTGAACATTCTGTGTTCTCATTGCTAATGGATGTTTGCAGCTGTTTCTTCTTATACTGAGTCATGTCACTTCGACAGACGGATGTCCCAAAAGCTCTACTTCATCCTTATCATTAAGGTCAGTTTTATTCTGATGATGCAGCACTTTGCCAGTCATATTTTGAATACCTTCCAACCTGAGAGGCTCATCTTACAGCACTGTATCAGACAATGTTTCAGGACTATTCATAAATTTGTCCTGTAATATATCAGATAGTTTCACTACTATTCATAAGGTTTTCCTTGGCCAATTCTTTGAGAAGTAGATGGCCTCTTCCTTCTGAGTCTGTCTCATTCTGGAAGCTCCACTGAAACTGGTCCATCATGGGCACCTGCTGGCACAGCCTCCAGCCTCACAACAACACGCAAACCACCACACTAGGACAAACTGGCAGACAAGTTCATCTTCTTTAGCTGTTCCAACCACTTCACTCACTTCCTGGATTTCCCTCTTCCTGGCTGCTGCTGCTTCCTGCTGCTTGGGGGCTGTCTCTGCCTTACCTGTTCTGGTCATGGGCCCTGGATACCACTGCTTCTTGCCACCATTTACAATGAAAATTCAATAGACTCAGTCAAAAATCTATTAGAAGTGGAGAGTTCCAGTAAGATGGCAGAATAGGCAGAAAGACTGCACAGACCATCTTCAACAAAGAAAAGGGGAACCAATTAACACGGATGCAGAAGATAATCTTGAACCCCTGAGCCTTGAAAGAAAGGATATAGAAGTAGATTAAACTCCAACTAGAAGAAGAATTTGCATGAAAACACCAAAAAAGGAG
>NW_006922879.1:84266-85368 GCF_000298275.1 Orycteropus afer afer | reverse complement strand
GAATAACCTACATGTCATTAGAATTCTAGAACAAGAAGAGAAAACTAAAAGCACAGAGAACATTGTCCAAGATTTGTTGGAGGAGAACTTCCCTGACATGATAAAAGATGATAATATATCCATTCAGAAAGTCCAACAAACTCCAAACAGGATAGACCCCAAAAGAAAATCACCAAGACATATGACCATCAAACTCATCAAAATCAAAGATAAAGACAGAATTCTGAAAGCAGCACAAGAAAAACAAAAAGTTTTTTTTTGTAAGTATGCAAAGGACAACCAGTAAAAGTAAGCTCTTATTTCTAAATAGAAACTAGGCAAGTGAGAAGGCAATGGGATGGTATATATAAAACCCTGAAAGAGAAAATTCTTCTACCAAGAATTATATAGCTGACAAAATTGTCCCTCAAATATGATACTGAAATTAGGACATTTCCAAATAAGCAGGAACCAAGGGAAGTTATTAAAACCGGACCAACCTTAAAAGAGATACTAAAGGGAGTCCTCTGAACAGAGAACTAAAAATAGCAAATAATAGCTGACCATTAACACACAAGATGACAACCCAGAAATGATAGCTATGGACATATCCAAAGTAGAATAAGCCTACAAGGCTTTAAACAGGGGACCAGGCATTTCAATTGGCAAGTGAGGACAGCTGCAAACCCAAAAGAAGGAAAAGACTGTGTAGTAACAGAACTTCTAAATGATGAGGAAGTCAAGAGAGTTGCAAGATAGAATGGACTATTCTAATCTCAGGGAGAAAATTATAAATCTCAGGGTAACCTCAAAGAAAAATGATAAATGTTCACATCATAATGAAAAAGAGGACAAGAACAAGTATTCTGCAAATATTAAAACAACAGCAACAAAGAAAATGATAACATGATTCATAAACATAATGAGCTTAGCACAAAAATTATATGGAACAAAGAAACCAGGGACACCATGAAAAAGCACATCACAAAATGACAGCAACCAATTCATACTTGTCAATAATTACACTGAATGATAACGGATTAAATGCACCACTCAAGACACAGAGAGTTGCTGATTGGATAAGAAAACAAAACCCATCAATATACTGTCTACAAGAGACACA
>NW_006922879.1:81536-82731 GCF_000298275.1 Orycteropus afer afer | reverse complement strand
AGAAGATCAACAGAAAATGAGTAAACACATGGAAACTGAGCAACCCCCTCCTTAAGAAAGACTGGATAAGAGAAGAAATAAAAATTGAAATTCAAAAATTCCTTGAATCAAAGGAGAATGAAAACAAAACATAAAAAGTATTTGGGACACAGCAAAAGCAGTAATCAGAGGCCAATTTATACCAATACATGCACACATCAAAAAAGAAGAGCCAAAATTAACACTTTAAACCAAAATCTCCAATAATTAGAAAAAGAAAAGTTTACAGTCACCAGAAGAAAGGAAATAATCAAGATTTGAGCAGAAATCAATGAAACAGAAAACAGAAAGGCGATAAAAAAAAAGTCAACAAACCAGAAGTTGGTTTTCTTAAAAGATCAACAAAATTGGCAAACCACTGGCAAATTTAACAAAAGAAAAGAGGGAGAGAATACAAATAACATGAATAAGGAACTAAATGGGTGACATCACAACAGAACCAACTGAAATAAAAAAGATAATATCAGGATACTATGAAGAATTGTATTCCAACAAATTTGAAAATCTGAAAGAAATGGACAGATTTCTAGAATACAACTTACCTAAACTAACACAGACTGATGTGGAAAAGTTGAACAGATGAATAACAAAAGATGAAATTGAACTACCAATAAAAAAAAAGTACTGGCCCAGACGGTTTCACTGGAAAATTCTACCAAACATTCAGAGAAGAACTGACACCATTCCTGCTCAAACTATTCAAAAACATAGAAAAGGATGGAATCCTCCCTAACTCATTTTATGAAGCTAACATAACATTGATACCAAAACCAGGCAAAGACATCACCCAAAAGGAAAACTACAGACCATTATCTCTCATGAATATAACAGCAAAAATCTTCAACAAAATCCTAGCCAATAAATTCCAACAACATATCAAGAAAACAATACATTATGAGCAAGTGGGGTTCATATCTGGCATGAAAGGATGGTTCAACATTAGAAAAACAATCAAGGTCTTCCACCATGTAAATAAAACAAAGGAGAAGAACCACATGATCATAGCAATTGATGCAGAAAAGGCATTTGATAAAATCCAACACACATTCCTGATCAAAACTTTCAACAAAATAGGAATAGAAGGGACATTCCTCAACATAATAAAGGACATCTATGCAAAACACATAGCCAACATTATACTCAACAGAGACTGAAA
>NW_006922879.1:72392-81135 GCF_000298275.1 Orycteropus afer afer | reverse complement strand
AAAGAAAACTATAATAAACTATTTCAGACCACAATAGATCTACATAAATGGAAGAACATTCCATGCTCGTAGATAGGAAGATTGAACATGGTGAAAATGTCAGTTCTACCCTAAGGAATCTATACACTCAATGCAATCCCAATACAGAACCCATCAACATTTTTTAAGAATATGGAAAAACCAATCACTAACTTTATATGGAAAAGAAAGAGACCTCAGATAAGCAAAGCACTGTTGAAGAAGAACAAAATAGAAGGTCTCACACTGCTGGATCTCAAAACCTATTATACAGCCGTAGTCACAACAGCCTGGGATTGATATAATGACAGACCCATAGAACAATGAAATAGAATTGAGAACCCAGAAATAGATCTATCAACCTATAGTCAGCTGATCTTTAACAAAGGCCTCAAATCCATTAAATGCAGAAGAGAAGCTGTGTTTCAATAAATGGTGCTGGCAAAACTGGCTATCCATTTGCAGAAAAATAAAACAAGATCTGTACCTCCCACCATACACAAAAACGAAAACTAACTCCAGACGGATCAAAGACTTAAATGTGAACCCTAAAACTATAAAGTTCCTCAAGGAAAAACTAGGGACAAATTTGGGGACCCCAATATATGGCATAAATACACTATCAAGCATAACTCAAAATTCACAAACAATAGAAGATAAACTAGATGAATGTTGTTAGGTGCTGTTGAGTCATTTCTGACTCATAGCAAACCCATGCACAGCAGATTGAAACTCTGCCTGATCCTGCACCAACTCCATGATTCCTGCTATACTTGAGCCCATCATCAACCATGTCAAACCATCTTGTTGAAGGCCTTCCCCTCTTTTGTTGACCCTCCACACTACCAAGCATGACATTCTTCTCCAGGGAATGGTCCCTTCTGAAAACATGACCAAAGTAGGTGAGACTAAGTCTTCCCATTCTCACTTCCAAGGAACATTTGAGGTGCACTTCCTCCAGGACAGATCTGCTAGCTCTTTTAGCAGTCCATGGTAATTTCAGCATTCTTTGCCAGCACCACAACTCAAAAGCATCAACTCTTCTTCAGTCTTCCTTATTCATTGTCCAGCTCTCAAATGCATACAAGGTGATTGGAAATGTCATGGTTTGTGTCAAGTGTACCTTAGTCCTCAAGGACACATGCTTGCTCCTCACCATTTGAAACAATTCCTTCATGTTTGACCTTCCCAGTGCTACATGTTGTCTAATGTCCTGACTGCTGCTTCCATTGCCATCAATTGTAGAAGCAAGCAGCATGAATTCTTTGACAGCCTCAATCTTCTCTCCATTTAGTGTGAGATTGCTCATTGGTCAAGTTGTGAAGATTTTTGTTATTTTATATTGAGACATAATCCATATTGCAGATTGTATTCTTGAACCTTCATCAGTAAGTGCCTCAAGTCATCCTCACTTTCAGCAAACAAGATTGTATCATCTGTTTTTCTCAGGTTGTTAATGATTCTTCCTCCAATCCTGATGGCACAGTTTTCTTCATATAGTCCAGCTTCTAGGATTATTTGCTCAGCATATAGATTGAATAAGTGTGGGGAAAGGATGCAAACCTGACACACTCCCTTCTTGATTTTAAACCATGTAGTGTGCCTTTGTTCCATATGAATGACAGACTCCTGGTCAAGGTACAGTTTCCTCATGAGTAAAATCAAGTTCTCGGGAATTCCCATTCTTCTCTATGTTAACAATAATTTGTCATGATCCACACAATCAAATGCCTTTGCACAGTCAATAAACACAAGTAAACATCTTTCTGATATTCTTTACCTTGAGCCAAGATCCATCTGACAACAGCTGTGATATCCCTTGTTCCATGTCCTCTTCTGAATCCAGCTTGCACCTCTGGAAGTTCTCTGTCAATATACTGCTGTAACCGTTTTTGAATTATTTTCAGTAAGATCTTAGTTGCGTGTGATATTAATGATGTAGTTTAATAATTTCCACATTCTGTGGGACCACCTTTCTTTGGAGTGGGTATAAATATGGATCTCTTCCAGTCAGTTGGTCAGGTAGCTGTCTTCCAAATCTCTTGGAAGTGAGTGCCTCCAGTGTGGCATCAATTTGTTGAAATATCTCAATGGGTATTCTGTCAATTCCTGGAACCTTGTTCTTCGCCAATTCCTTCATTGCAGATTTGACTTCCTCCTTCAGTATCATTGGTTCTAGATCATATGCCACCTCCTGAAATGGATGAAGATAAACCAATTCTTTTTGGTACAGTGATACCGTGCATTCCTTTCATCTTCTTTCAATGTTCCCTGCCTCATTCAAAGTTTTGTCCTTAGAATCTTTCAATATTGCAACTTGAGGCTTAAATTTTTTCTTCAATTCTTTCAGCTTGAGAAATGCCAAGCCAGTTCTTCCCTTTTGGTTTTCTAACTCCTGGTCTTTGCACATTTCGTTATAATAATTAGCTTTGTCTTCTGGAGCTGCTCTTTGAAATCTTTGGTTCAACTCTTTCATCTTGTCATTTCTTCCATTTGCCTTAGCTACTCTCCACTCAAGGACAACTTTTAGAGTCTCTTCTGTCATCCATTTTGGTCTTCTCTTATTTTGTTGTCTTTTTAGTGACCTCTTGCTTTCTTCATGGATGAAGATTGATGTCATCCCACAATTCATCTGGTTTCCAGGTGTTGGTGTTGAATATATCAAATCTATTCTTTAGATGGTCTCTAAATTCAGGAAAGATATATTCTAGATCATATTTTGGCTCTCATGGATTTGTTTTAATTGTCTTTAACTTCAAGTTGAACTTGCATATGAGCAGTTGATGGTCTGTTCCACAATCTGCTCCTAGCCTGGATTTCCCTGAAGATATTGAACTTCTCCATTGCCTCTTGCCACAGATGTAGTCAGTCTGATTCCTGTGTGTTCCTTCTAGTCCACATGTACAGCTGTCATTTGTATTGTTGAAAAACCGTGTTTGCAATGAACAAGTCATTAGTCTTGCAAAATTCTACCATGTGAGTTCCAGCATTATTTCTGTCACTAATGTCAAATTTTCCAACTACTGGTGATTCTTCTTTGTTTCTAACTTTTGAATTCCAGTCACCAGTGATAAATAACACTTCCTGATTGCAAGTTTGGTCAATTTCAGACTGCGGAAGTTGATAAAAATCTTCAATATCCTCATCTCTGGCTTTGGTGGTTGGGGCATAAATTTGAATAATAGTTGTATTAATGGGTCTTCTTTGTAGGCGTATGGATATTATCCTATCACTGATAGCATTGTACTTCAAGGCACATCTTGAAACATCCTTTGTGATGATGAATGCCATGCCATTCCTCTTTAAACCGTTATTCCCGGCATAGTAGATCATATGCTTGTCTGATTCAAAATGGCCAAAACCAGTCCATTTCAGATCACTAATGCCTAGAATATCAATCTTTATGCGTTCCATTTCATTTTTGACAACTTCCAATTTTCTTAGATTCATACTTCGTACATTCCATATCCCGATGATTAATGGAAGTTTGCCACTTTTTCTCCTCTGTTTGCGTGGTGCCATGTCAGCAAATGGAGGTCTCGAAAGCTTTACCTTATTCATATGAGTAAGGCTGATTTTACTCTGATAATGCAGCTCTTTCCCAGTCCTACTTTGAAAGATTTCTAAGTGAATTGACTCATCTTACTCCTCTGTATTGGACAATGCTTCTGGACTATTCATAAGTTTGTGCAGTAATGCATCAGACAGTGTTTCTCTGCTATTCATAAGGTTTTCCCTGGCCAATTCTTTGAGAAGTGGATGACCTCCTCCTTCTTCCAAGTCTGTCTCAGTCTGCAAGCTGGGCTAATACCTGCACAACAGGTGTACCCCACTGGGTTTGAAACACCAGTGGCACAGCCTCAAGACTCACAGCAACACATCACCATAGTAGGACAAACCGACAGACAAGTTTGTCTCCGTTAGCTGTTGGAAACCCCTCGAACCACCCTTACCTAAATCCCTGTGGCTAACTCCTCAATCTGTTTCAGTCCCCTTTGCTTTTTCTGTTCTCTCCCTGCTTCCTGTCTTGCTGCCTGTGGGAGGTGGCTTGGGTTCCCTCTTCTCACCTGGCTCCCTGCGGTTGACTCCTCGATCTGTTCCTATCCCCTTTGCTTTTTCTGTCCTCTCCTGCCTTCCCAACTTGTTCCTTGTGGGGCTTGGCCTGGGTGGCCTGGGTTCCTTGTCTTCACCTGGGTCCCTAAGGCTGACTCCTGGATCTGTTCTGGTCCCCTTTGCCTTTTTTGTCTTCTCCCTGCTTCCTGCCTCGCTGCCTGCTCTTAGATCCCTGGAATCTGAATGAGAATGCTATCACTTTATAATCCAAAATGGTTGCCACTTGCAAACATTCAAAATGGCTTCACCCTCAGTCACTTTAAATATTCAAAATATTTATCTATATATATATATAAATTTTTATTGTGATTTGGGTGAAAGTTTACAGAGCAAATTCACTTTCCATACAGCAGCTCACATGCACTTTGTCTTATGACATTAATTACAATTTACCATAATGTAACAGCTCCCCTCCCACTTCCTCCCCATAGTTGCCTCTTCCCTGGTTCCTTCCCTCCCATGCACTCCTCCCCCGAGCTGTCTCCCTGTCCATACACAGCCCTTCTATTCTCCCATAATTGAGCTCTCCAAGTAGTATATCTACCTATTATAAATGTTTAACTCGTATGCCTGTCTTTTATTTGGCTGGAAGCCACAAGAGTGGGTTCAATTCCAGACTTGAGGGGCAACTGAGGGGCCATAGTCTCAGTGGTTCCATCAGGCTCTATCACACCATCAAACCTGGTCCCTTGTGTGTGTGTGTGTGTGTGTGTGTGTGTGTGATTTTGAGTTTTGTTCCACATTGTTCTCCTTCTCTCTCTGGGATCTCCTACAGACATCCCCATCTGAGGGGTTGACAGTGGTAGCCAGGCACCATCTAGTTGTTCTAGTACTTCTGGTGTCATAGTCATATAGGCTGAGGATCATATGTGTACCAGTCAATTGGACTAATTGTTTTCATGTGTCTTTTCTTTTCTTCATTCTTCTTTGCTCTGGATGAGGAGAGATGCATCCTTGCATCTAGATGGTTGTTCACAAGCTTTTAAGATCCCAGCCAACGTAGGATGCCGTACAATGTTTTTGTGTAGTGTGTTATACAAATTGAGCTTGATGTCCCCAGACTGTGGTTCTGTGACTACAGATCCAATGACTTGCTCCCTCTGGGTAGCTGGCTGTGGCTAAGAAGTGACTACATTCTTGTTCCTTGTCAGTGCTAATATATACTTGGGAATTCTTACAGAACATACAAATACATTTGTAGTAACATTGGCTGCCAACTCTACACATGGTCTTGGGCACACTTCTCCCTGCATAGACATACCTAATCGTTCAGCCTGTCCACCCATCTATCCATCTGTATATTAGTGTTTGCCTTCACTGACAGTGCAGTACTATATGAGCACAATGGTTCATCTTTGCTGTCTGAACCTCCCATGCACCTCTCTCTCTGTCTTCCTCTTCTTCAATGCCACCGTGTTGATCACTCACATTTAGTATATTGCTCTTTCCTTCACCCATATCAATACTTATCTCTATCTATCTAACAGTGTTCCCTCCCTTCCTCTCCCATACCCTCCCACCCCTGGTAACCAACAAAGAAAATTTCTTTCCATATATAAACCATTCCTTGACATTTTACAATAAAGATTAATACAATATGTGTCCTTCTGTGACTGACTTATTCCACTCAGCATAATGTCCTCCAAGTTTATCCACATTATGCAGTGTTTTGCTGATTCTACATTATTCTTTAGTGTTGGATAGTATTCCATTGTGTGCATGTACCATGGTTTGGTTATCCATTCTTCTGTTGATGGGCACCTAGGTTGTTTCCATCTTTTGGCTATAATATAATATAATAGTGCTATGATGAACATGGGTGTACAAATATATGTTCTTGTCAAGGCTCTCACTTCTTTAGGATATATACCTAGTAATGGATTTGCAGGGTCAAATGGTATTTCTAATTACAGCTTTTTTAGGAGTTGCCGCACTGCTTTCTACAGTGGTTGTATCATTTAACAATCCCAAAAGCAGTGTACGAGAGTCCAAATCTCACCACATCCTCTCCATCATATGTTATTTTCTGTATTGTTGAACTTTATTACTAGTGCTGGGGCATGATTGTATCTCATTGTTGTTTTGATTTGCATCTCTCTAATGCCACTCCTTGGAAGGAAGGTTGGGTGATCTACTTCCATAGTGATACTGCCTAAGAAACCCAAGGAGGGGTCGCTATGAGTCGGGTCCGACTCAATGGCACATAACAACAACAACAATGACTAATGATCATGAGCATTTCTTCATGTTTGTTGGCCACCTAAATATGCTCTTTGGTACAGTGTCTATTCATGTCTTCTGCCCATTTTTAATTAGATTATTTGTCTTCTTGTTTCTGAGGTTTTGGAGTTTTCCATAAATTCTAGAGGTAAGTGCCTTGTCAGATATGACATTGCCAAATATTTTTTCCATATCTGTAGGTTCTGTTTTTACTCTTTAGGAGAAGTCTCTGGAAGCACACAAAAAATTTAATTTTAAGAATGTCCTATTCATCTAGTTTATCTTCTGCTGTTTGTGCATTTTGGGTTATACTTGATAATCTATTTATGCCATACACTAGGGCCCTTAAATTTGCACCTGTTTTTTCCTTGAGGAATCTTAATAATTTTAGGTTTCACATTTAAGTCTTTGATCCATCTGGAGTTTGTTTTTGTGTATGGTGTGAGATACAGATCTTGTTTCATTTTGCAGCAAATGGGCATGCAGTTTTGCCGGCACCATTTATTAAACAGACAATCCCTTCCCCATTTAATGGATTTTGGTCCTTGTCAAAGATCAGCTGACCATAGGTCAATGGATCTATTTCTGGTTCTCACTTCTATTCCACGGGTCTATGTGTTTGTCATTGTACCCATACTAGGCAGTTTTGATTCCTGTGGCTATATAGGAGGTTTTAAGATCTGGGACTGTGAGACCTCCTACTCTGTTCTTCTTCAATAGTGATTTGCTTATCTGAGGTTTCTTTCCTTTCCATATAAAGTTAGTGATTGTTTTTTTCCATATCCTAAAAGAATGTTGATGGGATCTGGATTGAGATTGCATTGAATGTATAGATTGCTTTGGGTAGAATTGATATTTTCACAATGTTCAATCTTTCTATCCACGAGCATGGGATGTTCTTCCATTTATGTAGATCTCTTATAGTTTCTTGAAGTAGTCTTTCACAGTTTTCTTTGTACAGATCTTTTGTACCCCTGGTAAGATTTATTCCCAAGTATTTTACTTTTTTGGTAGCTATTGTAAATGGTATTGATCTGCTTATATCTTTTTCAGCAATCTCTTTCATGGTGTAGAGGACTCCAACTGATTTTTGGATGTTGATCATGTATCCTACCACTACACTAAATCTCTCAATTAGTTCCACTAGTTTCCTTGCTGAGTCTCATGTGTTTTCTATGTATAGGATCAAATCATCAGCAAATAGGAATAGTGTGACTTCTTCCTTACCAATTTGGATGACTTTAATTTCCCTTTCTTGTCTTATTGCCATGTCTTGGGCTTCCAATACAATGTTGAAAAGAACTAGTGATAGAGGGCATCCTTGTCTGGTTCCTATTTGCAAGGGGAATGATTTCAGTCTCTTCATTGAGAATAATGTTGGCTTCTGGTTTTGCATATATGCCCTTTATTATGTTGAGGAATGTCCCTTCTATTTGTATTTTGCTGAGAGTTTTGATCAGGAATGGGTGTTGGATTTTATCAAGTGCCTTTTCTACATTGATGGTTCTTTTTCTTTGCTTTATTTATGTGGTGGATGACATTAATTGTTGTCCTAGTGTTGAACCATCCTTGCGTACCTGATATGAATGCCACTTGATCATAATGAATTATTTTTTTGGATATGCTGTTGGAGTCTGGTGGCATAGTACCTAAGGCGTTTGACTGCTAACCACAAGGTTGATGGTCCAAACCCACCAGCCACTCCTTGGAAGGAAGGTTGGGCAATCTACTTCCATAGTGAAACCACCTTGAAAACCCAAATATTGGTCACTATGAGTCAGATTTGACTTAATGACAGTGAGTTGCATTTTTCATTGCACTTTATTGGCAGGGATTTTGTTGAAGATTTTTGCATCTATATTCATGAGGGGTATTGGTCTGTAATTTTCTTTTTAGTGATGTCTTTGCCTAGTTTTTGCATCAATGTTATGCTTGCTTCATAAAATGAATTTTGGAATAATTTGAGTAGGATTGGTGTCCGTTCTTCTCTAAATGTTGGTAGAATTCTCTGGTGAAACTGTCTGGGCCAGGACTTTTTTTCATTGGTAATTTTTTTATGACCTGTTCAATTTCTTCTTTTGTGATGTGTCTGTTCAACTTTTCTACCTCGTCTGTGTTAGTTTAGGTAAGTACTGTGTTTCTAGAAATCCATCCATTTCTTCTAGATTTTCAAATTTGTTGGAGTGCAGTTCTTCATAGTATCCTGATATTATCCTTTATATTTGTTAGTTCTTTTGTGATGCTGCTTATTTCATTTCTTATTTGTGTTATTTGTATTATCTCCTACTTTTCCTTTATTTAATTTGCCAGTGGTTTGCCAATTTTATTAATCTTTTCAAAAAACCAACTTCTAGTGCCACTCCTCGGAAGGAAGGTTGGGCAATCCTATTTC
>NW_006922879.1:71250-72212 GCF_000298275.1 Orycteropus afer afer | reverse complement strand
TTTTTTTAATGTGTGCATGTATTGCTATAAATTGGCCTCTGATCACTGCTTTTGCTGTGTCCTAAAGATTTTGGTATGTTGTGTTTTCATTGTCTTTTAATTCAAGAAATTTTTTTTAATTTCAATTTTTATTTCTTCTGTTACCCACTCTTTCTTAAGGAGGGTGTTGTTCAGTTTCCTGAGTTTTCCCTTTTTCTATTGATCTTCTTATTGCCGATTTCTACTCTGATAACATTGTGATCTGAGAAGATGCTTTCCAGTATTTCAAAGTTTTTAAATATATTAAGGCTTGCTTTATGGCCTAACATATGGTCTATTATGGAGAATGTTCCATGTGTAGTTGAAAGAATGTATATTATGCTATTGTTGGCTGAAGTGCTCTGTAGACTTTTATAAGGTCAAGTTGGTGAATTGTATTGTTTAGTTATCAGTTTTTGTTGAGTTTCTTTCCAGTTCTATCTTTCATTGAAAATGGCGTATTAAAGCCTCCTACTTTGACTATGGAGTCATCTATTTGCCTTTTTAACTCATTTAAGGTCTGATTTATGTATTTTGGGGCCCTTTCATTGGGTCCATAGATATTTATTATGGTTATATCTTTTTGTTCAATTGATCCTTTAATCATTGTATCATGTCCTTCCTTGACTCATATGGTGGCTTTTGTCTTAAAGTCAATTCAATCAGAAAGTAATATTGCCATTCCTGCTCTCTTTTGATGGCTATTTGCTTGATTTATCTTTTTACAACTTTTGATTTTTAGTCTATTTTTGTCTTTATCGCTAAGGTGTGTCTCTTGGCAGTATATTGTCAAGTGTATATTGACAGTATACTGTCTCCAGACAGTAAATTGATGAATTATGTTTTATTATCAAGTCTGCAACTCTCTGTTTCTTGAGTGGTACATTTAATCCATTGGCATTCCATGTAATTATTGACAAGTATGAATTGTTTGTGGTCATTTT
>NW_006922879.1:62138-68040 GCF_000298275.1 Orycteropus afer afer | reverse complement strand
CGAGGATATCAATCTTTATGCGTTCCATTTCCTTTTTGACAACTTCCAATTTTCCTAGATTCATACTTCATACATTCCATGTTCCAATGATTAATGGATGTCTGCGGCTGTTTCTCTTCAATTTGAGTGGTGCCTCATCAGTAAATGAAGGTCTCGAAAGCTTTCTCTTTTCCATATGAGTAAGGCTGGGTTTACTCAGATGTTGCAACTGTTTCCCAGTCTTATTTTGAGAGCCTTTTAGCCTAAAAGGACTATTCCTAAAGGTTTTTGAGGTTACCCAGTTACTTATAATGTTCTCCCTAAGTTTAAACTGTCTTTTCTATCTTGCAACTCTTTTAACTTCCTCACATTTAGAAGTTTTGTACCTACACTATTTTTCCCCTTTTTGATTTTTAGTTGTCCTCATTTGCCAATTGATGTCTCTGGTTCCCCATTTATAATCATGTAAGCTTATTTTACTTTGGATACTTCCATGGCTGTGTTGGTTTCTGGGTTATGTCATATTGTGTATTAATGGACAGTTGTTGTTTTCTATTACTAATTCTCTGTTTAAAGGCCTCCCTTTAGGATCTCTTGTAGAATTGGTTCCCTTAATTTCTCCTAACTGGATGATGAAATTATCCTAATTCATCATCATATTTGAGGGACAATTTTGCCAGGTACATAATTCTTGGTTGGAAATTTTTCCCTTTCAGTGTTTTATATATACCATCCCACATTGCTTTCTCACTTGCATGGTTTCTGCTGAGAAATCAGAGCTCATTCTTATCAGTTGTCTTTCATAGGCAACTTTTTGTTTTTCCCATGTTGCTTTCAGGATTCTTTCTTTCTCTTTGGTTTGGATGAGTTTGATGATATGTCTTGGTGATTTTCTTTTGGGGTGCATCCTATTTGATATTCATTGGACTTCCTGAATAGATATATTCTCATCTTTCATCATATCAGGGAAGTTGTCTTCCAACAAATCTTGGTCAGTTTTCTCAATGGTTTTCTTTTTCCCTTCTTGTTCTAGAATTCCAATAACTTGTAGGTTATCCCTTTTGATGGTATCCCACATGAACCATATACTTTTCTCATTTTGTTTTTATCTTTTTTTCTGATTGAGCCCTTTCCAAAGAAATATTCAGATATCTAACTACAAGGTCATTAATTCTGTCTTCCATTGATTTGATTCTACTCCTTTGCACTTTCAATGTGTTATCTATTTCTGAAAATTTAGTATTAATCTTCTGGTTTTCTATCTGTGGATTTTAAGGCATTTCTAATTTTTCATTCATCTTGTCATTTTGTTCTTGTATTTTCTTCTGAAATTGTTCTAGGTTATTGTCTGTGTTTTCCTTGATTTTGTTGGTGTTTTCCTTGTTCTGTCTCCCAATGCTTTGAAAGTACCTAAGTATAATTCTTTTGAATTCCTTGTCAGGGAATTCCAATGGTTCCTCTTTTTCAGGAGTGTATTCTGGGTCTGTATCCTGCTCCTTGTTTTTTCTACAGCTTTATCTTGTTTCTTTTTCTGGACAGTCATGGTTTGTTGTCTCCAAGATGTGACACTGTTGTCTGCTAACTTTTGTGACAACTAGTTAAGGGTGAATCAGGCTCTTGATTGTCATTTATTTTTGGCCAGTTGGGGGGAGAAGGAAGTGGTGGCTCTCACTCTGGAAGTGGAGCTGCAGGAGAGGCAGATGTGGTTGCATCATATGGGCACAGCTGCTGTCTCCCACTCAGTTAGACCAAAAAAAAAAAAAATAGATTGAAAAGCCATGAAAAGCAAGCATACAAAAAACACACTGCATAAACACACAGGAACAATCACAGAAAAAGAAAAGGAAGGAAGAAGGAAGGAAGGAAGGAAATAAAGAAAGAAAGAAAAAGAAATCTGCAATATCTGTGGAAGGGGAAATAGGGAAAAGAGGTAGAGTAGGAGAATACTGAGGAAAAAAAATGGGAAAAATGTAGAAAGTAAAACAAACAATGGGGTTAACCACAAGAAAGAAAAAAAAAAACCAGGAACCAGGAACAAGGAAGGGAGAAAAAGCTGAAAACTAGAACCTGGGAAGTGAAGAATAAAGAATAATAAGAAAAAGGATAAACTAAAAAGGAATTAAAAATAGTAGTAATAATTTTAAAACAAACAAACTGGAATAAAAGGAAAAACAAATCTGGGCAAGGCAAGGCAGAGCACCCAGGTTCTGTGTGAGCACACAGACTGGGATGGAATTCATGCAATCCCAGAAGGTGGGGGGGAGTGTGCAATGGCCACACCTCCATTCACGAAGTGGTTATGGGGTATAAGAGTGAAAAAGGGAATATCGCACCTTTCCAGTCATTGGCATCTTGAATGTTCTTGTGGTTCACGGCAAGTGGACCCTGTTCTTAGGTTCCTGGAATGTGAGAGAACACTGTCACTTTAAATATTCAAAATGGTCAAACCACTTGTAAGCATTCAAAATGGCTGCACTCTCCAAACAACCAAAATCCCACAACTGAGTCCACCTTCCTCTTCGCTGCTTCCCCTTTTATTCACCAGCCACCAGTGCATTCCTCTGTGCAGTCCCTGGGTAGCAGGGACAATTTTTTAGGTTAATTCTTAGGTCCCAATGCCACTTGGAAATATCTAGGCTGTCCGTGCCATCAGGATTACTGACAGACTGCAATACCATATATCTCCTTTTTCATTGTTTTCATTCAGGTTCTTCTACTAGTTGGAGTATGATCCATTTCTGTATCCTTCTTATCAAAGCTCAGGGCTCCAGGATTGTCTTCTGTATCTATGTGAATTGGTTCTCCTTTTTTTTTGTTGAAGAAGGTGTATGTAATTTGTCTGCTTATTCCACCATCTTACCAGAACTCCTCTGAGTCCTTACGTTTTTCTATGTCTTCATATTGCTCTCTACCACTCAGCTGTCAGCTTGTTGTACTGTAGTGGTTTGCATGCAGCTGCAAGGCTTGAGTCAATGTCACTGGCATTTCAAATACCAACAGGGTGACCCATGGTGGACAGGTTTCAGCAGAGCTTCCAGACTAAAACAGACTCAAAAAAAGGAAAGGACTTTCCACTTCTCAGAGAATTGGCCAGTGGAACCTTATATATAGCAGTGAAACATTGTGTGATATATGTAAATATATGATGTTAGGTACCATTGAGTCATTCCCAACTCATAGCAACCATATGTAAAAACACTGCTCAGTCTTGTTCCAGCCCCACAATCCTTGCTATACCTGAGCCCATCATTGCGGCCACTGTGTCTGTCTATCTTGTTGAGGGCCTTCTACTTCTTTGTTGACTCTCCACTTTACCAAGCATGATATCCTTCTCCAGGTAATGTTCCCTTCTGAAAACATGACCAAAGTAGGTGAGAAGAAGTCTGGGCATTCTTGTTTCCAAAGAACATTTTGGCTGTATTTTTCCAGGATGGATTTGTTAGTTCTTCTGGCAGTCCACGATATTTTCAGCATTCTTTTCCAACACCAAAACTTAAAAACATTAAGTTTTCTTTGGCCTTCCTTATTCGTTGTCTACATTTCACATGCATATGACATGATTGAAAATACCTTGACTGGAGTTAGGCACATCTTAGTCATCAAAGAGACATTTTTGTTCTTCAGCCTTTTAAAGAGGCCTTTTGCAGCAGTTTATCCCAGTACAATATGTCTTCTGATTTCTGGACTACTGCTTCCATGGGTGTTGATTGTGGATCCAAGTAAAATGAAATCTTTGACAACTTCAATCTTTTCTCCATTTATTGTGATGCTCCTTATTGGTCCAGTTGTGAGGATTTGCATTTTCTTTATATTGAGATGTAATCTATACTGCAGACTGTAGTCTTTAATCTTCATCAGCAAGTACTTCAAGTCATCCTCACTTTCTGCAAGCAATGCTGTGTCCTCTGCATGTTGTTAATCAGTTTTCCTCTAATCCTGATACCATATTCTTCATCATATAGTCCATCTTCTCAGATTATTTGGTCAACATACAGATTGAGTACGTATGGTGAAAGTATACAATCCTGACATACTCCCTTCTTGATTTTAAACCATGCAGTAACCCTTTTCTTCTGGTTGAATGACAGCTTCCTGACCTATGTACAGGTTCCTCATGAGCATAATTAAGTGTACTGGAATTCCAATTCTTCGTTCTCAATGTTATCCATAATTTGTATGATCCACAGAGTAGAATGTTTTAGAGTAGTCAATAAAACACAAATTCTATGCATCAAATCTATTCTTTAGATGGTATCTAAGTTCAGATGGTGTGGTGGCTATGTTTGTATGTCAACTTGGCTGGGCCTGGTTGAGTAGCTAGACAGCTGGTGGTAGTTATTCCCCATGATGAGACTGGCAATCAACTCCAGGGTAGGCTCTACCACAAGCAGCTGAGTAGCTGCTTTGTGTATGTAATCTGCTTCCTGTATATAAGAAACAAGTTTGGGAATGATCTCTAACTTATGGCACTCTTGGACCTTGCATTGTTCAGCAGCCTGCCATGCTCTGCCAACCTTGGGACTTACAATGGACTTAAATTAATGACCTGCCATGTGGTTTGGTGACATCTGGACTGTGACTTTTTACGTGTCAACCTTGGGCTTCTCAGCCTCAGCAGCCAGCAGCTTTCTGAGTGAAGAAATGCCTCTAGCTCCAGTGGGCCAGGAGCAGAAGGCAGAGCTAGATCCCAGGGTTGAGGGTTTTTCATCCAGCCCCTTGAGCCTGGCACTTTGAACTTGGACTTAAAGCCTCCGAACTGTAAGAGAATAAACTCCTGTTTGTTAAGGCCATCCCATTTGTGGTGTATTCCTGTCAGAGTGGCACTAGGTAACCAGAACAGAATTTGGTACTGAGAGAGTGGGGTGCAGCTCTGACAGATGCCTAAAATGCGGAAACAGGAATGGAGTGCATCCTTGACCTGAGACGATGGCAGAGAGACCTCCACATATGGCATGAGAGATAGCAGGAGCACAGCCAAGACACCGTCATGAGAGACATCAGGAACAGGGCTGACAGACCAGCATGAGAGATGGCAGTGGCAGAGCCCAGACACTGGCATTGAACACAAACAGGCTTACCAGCCCACAGAGGAGAAACCCAGGTGCCATTGGGTAGATTGCTTCCTGGCAGAGTGGGTTGCCTTCGGGCATTAATTGGTGAAGAGACCAGCATAAAATGGAGTAGCAGGTTGGCCAGCCCACAGAACAAGAAAGCTGAGTGTTTTCAGGGCAGGAGGTTTTCCAGCAGAACATTAATTGGCAGAAGCAGAGAGACTAAGGAAATGGAAGCAGAGCTGCCTCAGCCTCAAAGGATAGGACCATACCCTTTGAGGGTGGAACCACCACAGCCACCTAGGTTTCAAAGAACCAGGCCTTCCCTAATTTGGTTCTGGAGTGTGGGCCTTCTCATTCATGTAAGCCAGTGGAATGGAGCTATAGCCGCCGCGCAAGAGTGAGGGGGTGGGGCTACCATGCACAAGAGGAAGAAGAATGGGGCCCGCCAGGCCAAGGGGATGAGGTCATCACTCAGGAACTAGGTGACTGGAGCCACCCAGTGAAGGAGACCTGTACAGATGCCACCCATTGAAGATCTGTACAGGTGCCAAGGTGACAAGGGGTGGAATTCTGATGGTTATGTTTGTGTGCCAACTTGGCTGGGCCTGGTTGAGTTGTTAGGCACCTGGTGGTAGTTATTCCCCATGAAGAGACTGGCAATCAACTCCATGGTAGGATCTACCACAAGCAGCTGAGTAGCTGCTTTGTTTATGTAGTCTGCTTCCTGTATATAAGAAGCAGCTTTGGGAATGGCCTCTAGCGTATGGCATGCTTGGACCCTGCATGTAACCATGCTATTGTTCAGTAGTCTGCCATGCTCTGCCAACCTTGGGACTTACAATGGACTTAAAATAATGACCTGCTATGTG
>NW_006922879.1:58690-60243 GCF_000298275.1 Orycteropus afer afer | reverse complement strand
TCTGTTTTCACTGAGCCTTATCTCTTAATACTACCTGGGTACTTACTCTCTTTACCTCCAACCAACTTGAAATTCCTCCAATCTCCAGTTAGATATTGTTTTAATAACACTGGTGGCAATTTTTATATTAGTGAAGTTTCTTAATTTTAAAGCAATCCTGTTGCAAGTAAGATTTGGTTTATTAAAGTGATATTGAGAAGGTGACATAATTATTTAAAAGACTAGAAAACCAGAATTGGAATATATTTAGCTAGGATGTATACCCATAATCATGCAGATATTTTCAGTGAAGACCACTTTGCCAGTTCACATGGGAAGAGATACCATAGCTGGCCCTGTTAGTATCACTCACATTGTCAGTAAAGTTTACCACTAGAAATAATGTCACTAGTACTTCTGAAAAATTACATGGAAGTGTTGGTTGATGTCATCTATTGCTTAAATGGATCTTCATGGTCTTCTCAATCAATTTCTTAGGTAGGCCATCTAATTGAGGGTGCTAAGGTATATAATCATTTCCTAGCTGTTTGCATGATGGAAAAATATAAAAATCTTACATCTTTCACTTCTTTATTAGAAGGCAGTTTTTATTCCGTAAGTTAGGGATTCTCCTACAATGGATGCATGTTCACATGTTTGGCAAGGGCAAATAATGAAGAATGACACTATAATTACTACAGTAATGTTCCGCCCCATATTCTGATGCTTCAAAAGAAACATGGACTCTACACTGTCTTTATATAAAGAGTGGTTTGGAAATATATGCATACCTAAAGAAAAATGATAAACCCACTGCCATCAAGTCAATTCCAATTCATAGCAACCCCCACTAGGTTTCCAAGGCTGTAAATCTTCATAGAAATAGATTGCCTCATCTTCCTCCCACAGAGCAGTTGGTGGGTTTGACATGCCAACCTTCTGGGCATCAGCCAAATATTTTACCATTTATGCCAACAGATATACAGATAGATGATAGATAGATAGATAGATAGATAGATAGATAGATAGATAGATATAGATGATAGATAAATCAACATAGAGTAAATATCCCTCATTTGGAATGATGTGATAATATGCCTGAGGAAACATCTAGCCAGATAAGAAGAAAGATACATCGCACAAGCCCAATTTAGCTTTGTAGGTTTGGTGGTTAAAGAACAGATATGTATTTCTATAGAGCATGTGTCTTCCACCAAAGGGGTAAACACCTCCAAGATTAGATGTTTAATTTATGGCATGAAAATTACACTTGGTGATTACTCAAACTGAAATTTAGTACGGGGGTGGGGGGTTTCAAAACACTCTTGAGCACTATCTCTTGGAGCAGTCTCTCAGAAGATCAAACTTCTGGCTCTGCATTGCCAGAAACCCTGGCTGTTTTACCCCATAAATGATAATAAACTTCCATGCATCATTTAATCATTTGCACACATGGGCAGTCTTGCTTTCCATCATTCTCAAACCACAGGAGGGGAAGCCCACTGATTGGAAAATTCTATGCTGATCAATAAAACTATATCTATATACATAAGTTTGTGTGTGTGTGTGTGTGT
>NW_006922879.1:56848-57805 GCF_000298275.1 Orycteropus afer afer | reverse complement strand
AGATTTTACTGTCCATTGCCATAAATGTAGTAAGTTTGGGTTCAAAATAAAATATAGCAACAGTTGTTGTTTTTGTGCTTGAGGTTGTGGTTTTTGGGTAAAGGTTCATTTGAGGATCACAATGTCTCCATTGTCAAACATCACTGATATTATGCTTAATTATATACTCCAAGATATAAGATGTCACCTAATCAAAAAGTTATTTTGATTCCTCTTACTATTGCCCCCCCATCACAAGCTATTGTGTTTTCAAACCCCTTATAAGCCTGTGAAAACTGGTTAGCAGTCAAGTGCCTTAGGCACTATGCCACCAGAGCTCCTTTATATTGACTATATTGTTGTTTTACGCCATGGAGTCAGACCTTACTCATCAGAATACCCCCCTTGGGTATCTGAGGCAGTATCACTAGAGAAGTAGATTACTCAACTTTCCTTCCGAGGAGTGGCTGGTGGGTTTGAACTGCCAGCCTTCTGGTTAGCAGTCAAGTGCCTTAAGCACTATGCTACCAGAGATAGCACACTGAAGTAACAAAGAATAAACTTTCTGAAAACAAGCATTCCCTTTCTGGTGGTGGAAATACATACAAACACACACACTACACACATAAGCCAGAGCAAATCTGATAAACTATAAACTGTCATTTGGTTCCTCCAGATGATATATCCAGTGGTAAAGACCTGAAAAGAAGTGATGCCTTTGAAGTGTGGTGTTAAGGAAGAATACTGAAAATAACATGGACTGCCAGAAAAAAGAACAAAGCTATCCTAAAGGAAGTGTAACTGGAATGTTCTGACAGAATTCATCTCACCTACTTTGATCATGTGGTGAGAAGGGACCAGTCCCTGCAGAATGATATGATATCATGCCTGATACTGTAGCCAAAACAGAGGGTCAGCGAAAAAAGGGAATACTCTCAATGAGATGGATTGACACAATGGCTGCAATAATGGGCTCAA
>NW_006922879.1:56199-56748 GCF_000298275.1 Orycteropus afer afer | reverse complement strand
AAGGCTTATTTGGCCTGTCATTTAACTACACTTGTATCACTCACTAATTATTATTGACTATTATTTTCTTCATTCATTTATTTGAACTTGTTTCTCCAGTGGTAAAGACTATAAAACAGCTTGTCCTCATGTCAGGAGAAGAGGAATGGAATAGGCCAGTGGCTTAAGAAAATTTCTTTACAAAAATCTAATTGATTTTTTCATATATGAAGAAGTGATTTTTCCTAACTATTAAGTGAAATGAGGAACCAGATTACAGTTTACAGCTTATCAAATTTGCTCTGGTTTATGTGTGTAGTGTGTGTGTTTATATGTATTTCTACCACCAGAAAGGGAATGCTTGTTTTCAGAAAGGTTATTCTTTGTAATTTCAGAGTGCTACAGTCAATATAAAGGAGCTCCTGTGGCATAGTGCCTAAGGCATTTGCCTGCTAAGCAGAAGATTAGCAGTTCAAGTCCACCAGCCACTCCTCAGAAGGAAGACTTCCCTAAAGACTTACCACCTCAGAAACCCAAAGGAGGTTGCTGTGAATCAGAAATTGCTCCATG
>NW_006922879.1:55159-55702 GCF_000298275.1 Orycteropus afer afer | reverse complement strand
ATATCTTGGGATGATAGATCACAATAAATCTCAAAGTATTCAATATGTAATAAATTTATCTGTAATATGTGTTGCAATTTATCGGTGCTTTGGAGTAAATTTTTGATGTTGAAGTAGAAACATTTTCTGTTCTAATAATCAAATAAGATACACAATCTTAAATTATGATAAAAAATATATACATTAATTATTTATATGAATATGATCCTTGCTTTAGATGTGTTTAGATTCAAATACTTATAAATTTATTAATGAAATGTATTTTATGAATCCATAAATCATTAGCCTTTAAGCATAATTTATATAAAATGTTGTCTGTTATAGCATTTCTTTAAACTACAAAAGAGATTAGTAACTAATTATCGAGATATTTTACTTGCTGGAGTCTAGAAACTTCCTCATTTGTGTGATGTATATAATCTGTACTACTGGCAAACAGCATCTTAATTGTCACTTTATTACAAAACAGTTATACTTTTTCTAAGTTTACAGTCATCCTTAAGTCATGAAACCAACAGGGCATATGAATTTACATTTTTTTTT
>NW_006922879.1:49584-54404 GCF_000298275.1 Orycteropus afer afer | reverse complement strand
AAGATTAGCAGGAAACCATGCTGATATGACCTATGGCCACTTGGACCACAGAGATACTTAAAACAATTAAGCCATTAGTCAGTGAAACCATACCAATGGAAACTAAAGAATTAGCAACCCAGATCTAATCTCAGGTTTCATTGATGTGTGACCTGTGCAGTTGCACAGGGCCTAGTGTTTAGAAGGTTTCCACTGTTGATTTAATGTTCTGCTATTGTCACCTTGAAATTCTTCATTATTTTTGAATAAATCCACCGCATGCTTATATCATGCTGGGCCCTGCAAATTATATACCTGGTTGTGTTTAACATCTATTAAAAATCAGCAACCTTCACCAAGAGCCCTTGGTTGATAGATTGTTTTGGGGGCAACTTGATAGAAGTGTCAGTTGTTTTATACAAATCTCTTCATTTTCATCTAGAGTCTCCCTTCACCTGAAAAAATTTCAGCCATTCTTTTAGGTTGGAACATTGGACTCTCATGTTCAGGGAGGAAAGTACATTTTAGTTATATTTATGAATTCAATGCCTGGCTTATACCTACTGAGTGTTCAAAAAAAAAAAAATTTGTTTAGTTTAATCTAATTGTTACATTGTTTAGAGGGCATTGGTTAGAGTGGTAATTGTACTTTTTATAGATTTCTTCTGGTACCTTGAGATTATAGTAATAAAATTTATATAAAATATGAACATTTAATGAATGAATAAGTAGCAATTCAACCACCAGCTTTTTCTAAAATTTATACACAATTTAATGACAAAAATATTTTTTGTTTGTTTTTAGAAAGTATACAATTTAAATGAGAACAAAAGAACAATAAAAGTAAACTTTAAAAACAAACAGTTATTATTTTTCCCACATGGAGACTAAATTTTATAGGCATATCTATAAAAAGTCAATTAGCCAACACGAATTTTGAATAAAATTATACATAGTCAAAATCATTGATTATTTCTTGTGAGTTGAAATAGAGTAAATATGCTTATTCCTGATAATTTCCATTATATGTTTACTGTCCTATATTACATAAATATAAGATTATGTGCGTCTTTACAATAGAATTTTTCATAAACAAGTATGTTAATATGAATGCCAGAATAAATAATTTTTGAAGGAAGTTAATATTTGATTTTTCTTGTTCCTTAGGTTTTTATGTTATTCAGGAAGGTTATAAACTCTTTTGAATTGGATATATATCCACAAATTAGAAATTTTCTTCAGAGGGGTTAATCAACAATATTCTCCTATAATGTCAAAAAATCAAAGGCCTTCACTCCTTTATGAGCCTTCCAAAGTTCCTAATCAGGTAATTCCACAAAGACACTACTGTTCCTAATAATAAACGTGAACAGCAAACACATATAGAACTTATTATATACTAGGCAACTTAATGTGTGAAAGGCACTGTTATTAATGTTTTACATAAATTATATTATTTGAACTAGAAATTAGGGTACCAGATTGTCTTAAAGCTAATTAGATAATTCAAAATGTACATTCACAATCCTAAAGTGAAATATTTATTAAAACCTCTGTAACTTTTGAACAAAGATGGTGCTATCTGTCATCAGCAGGCATTGCATTTTTTTTTTTTTCTTAACTACAATCACAATAGGTCAATAGGTCATTCTGTAAACAAAAGTACAGATTTTCTAAAACATGGATCCCAATAATATGTGCAGGCTCTGGCAAAAAGGAAGAAAATAACTGATGAATGCAGGGATGAATGGGTGACCTTGGTATTATTAGCATAATGTCTAAAAGCTTTGCTAATGCATGGGGCCATTATTATCCTGCATGTGTGTTTAATTTAATTAAAAGTGGAAGACTATATATTAATGAAAATTAGAAGAGGCTTATGATAAAATGTAACTATTTTTTGCAGTTGCTTAATTATACCTTTTCAGTTGAAGTCTTATGTAATACTATTTGACTAAAAATTAAAAAGAAGAAATAGAAAAGACTAAACCACCACCTGTCTTTCTTTTGACAATTGTCAGAATGTAGTTAAAAAATGTTATTTATTATATACAACTTACTTATTAATTTTCACTTTCTATTAAGTGCATTCTTCTAAACTTGGTTATTATTAACTAAGATTATAATCTGCTTCCTCAATGTTCCTATATGTGCACTGATTAATAGGGAATTATTCTTTTGAGAAAAAATTATATCTTGTAACAAGGATTTGTTACATTATTATTATTATTATTATTATTTAATCCTGAGGGTTAATTTTAATGTAAAATACTTGCATGCAAATATTATTATTTGCATGTTGTTTTTCAAAAACTTATTCTAAGGGATTTGACAGATCATATTGAGACATTTCTTTCCTTTGAACAAATCAGATTGAAGATGAAACAATCTTGGGCATAACACACATTTTTCTGAGGAGTCCACTGGAACTAATCCAGGTAGCAAAATAATGGCCAAATAATCAGTTTTTATTTTCTCTCATCTCAAGTGACTCTCTCTGGTCTAAATGAATGATAAAATTTACTCTGGATTCGAGATTGTTGTAGAGACGGCTTACCAAAAAACAAACTCACCACCCTCGAATCTACTCGACTCAGAGTGACCTCTCCTTGGGATTTTGAGGTGGTATCTCTATGGAAGTGGATTATTCCATCTTCCTTCTGAGGAGTGTCTAGTGGGTTTGAACTGCCAGCCTTTTAGTTAGCAGTCAAATGCCTTAGGCACTATGCCACCAGAGACATGTTGGTACATGAACAGATGATACATCTATGAGGGAGGAAGCATTATGGGGAAAGATGATTACTAAAGATGCATTAAAGATGTATTTCCTTAATGAAAATTGCAGAAAAAAAACATAATAAATTCAGAATAACACAGATTATACACATGCATTCCTGCTTTCAGAGAATAATTAGTTGCCAGTAGTTTCTTATTCTAAGGAATCTACACAGAATTCAGATTCCCAATTATATTCAACAATATAATCTTAGGAAAACTTAACCTCCTTGTCAAAATACATTTAAACAACCTTAAACCCTTGAAACAAAATAGAACTTTATTCTGCTTAATTACAAGAAATAATACTTTCTAATTTATGTTACCATTAAAGTTTGGTTCAAAAGACCTTCTTATTTATTCTGCCTAAAGTGAAAAGATATGCTACTGTAAATGTAATGTAACTATTTTTATATATACATATACATGTCTGTATATGTATGTAAATATATACACCCTTGGGGAAAGGGTGAACGTATTTACATTTGAGATAGACAAAATGGTAACTTTGTCTGTCTCATGAATAAATGTACTCATCTTTTTCCAAATCCCAACTCTAGCTCAATTTCTTTCTCTATATTGTTAAAAACAGCATTATTTATAATTTACTTTAGCAACGAAAGTTTTCAATATATTTTCCCTAGAAGGAAATAACTATGATCAGAAATATAAGTGTACCCATGTTTATGATGTACATATTTTATTTTCACCCTAGTTCTGAGTTTTGTTTTCAATATTCTAATTCTTGATGGCTTCATTTTCTTAAACTATTAAAAATATAAATAGAAATTAGAATACCATTATAACTTTTGACATATTTTCAGTGAAAAAAATTATAGTGTATTCTCAGAGGAAAAAAAAACATTATATATATATATATAAAGTGAAGATGCACATGCCAACACTGTCATTCAAGGAATTATAAGATTTTTAAAAAATTTCACCACAAGGAATTGTAATAATGCCTAGTCTTCAGATGGTAGAAATTGCAGGAAAAGAAGGTATCTAAATGCCTTCATGTGACTTGCAATGTTATAGTCCCCAAAAGTCTATTTCAATGAGTAAAAAAGTTGAGTGTCACTAATAAATAGCATTATCTACAAAGAGACTTTACTTGTAAACAACCATTTATTTCAGAGTAAGAGAGAATATTTCTAATGAAAGATAATCCATGAGAACATGCCTCAAATATATGAAATTCCATGGAGCTTCATGAAGAACTCATACTGTATCTGTCATGGTTCTCCAGAAGAACAGAAGCAGCAGGGTATGTATATACTAGGATAAATATAGATACAGATATAGACATAGATAAAGATATCCATGAATAAAGAAGTAGCAGTTAGAACAGAGCAATGGGACATTGAGAAGTTTAAAGCTGATAAAGGTATATGACAAGATTATATTCCTCCACCTCACTTACTCAATGCTGAAAAAATAATCTCAAAATTTGGACTACAGTAAGTCCAAAGGTTTTGAACATCCAACTTACAGGCAACTCATACTTATCCTTTAGTGCTATGCAAATTTGCCTCCATTTTGATAAAAGTGAACTAACCCTTACTCAAAATTAGTCTCCATAATCACCGTCACTTGCTGCATGTACACCTTTTAAATCACTGAAAAGACTGAGGCTTTTCTTGTACTAACCAAAACCAAAACCTATCACCATTGAGTAAAATCCAACTCATAGCAATCATATAGCACAGTGTAGAACTTCCTCACGGGGTTTCCAAGACTAAATCTTTAAGTAAGCAAATGGTCTTATCTTTTTCCCATGGGGTGGTTAGTGTTTTCAAACTGCTGACCTTTTGGTTAGTGATCAAATCCACCACCACTGCTCCTTCTTGCACTGAAAATAAACTAAACCAAAGCCACTGCCACTAAGTCAATCCACCTCTTACTGACTACCATTGGATTTCCAAGTTTGTAAATCTTTACGGGAGTAGATTGCCTCATCTTCCTCACATGGAGCAGCTAATGGGTTTGAACAACCTACCTTCTGATTAGCAAATGCCTTCTCCACTATGCCAGCAGAGCTAAGATCTTCTACTGATTGGAAGAAG
>NW_006922879.1:48281-48911 GCF_000298275.1 Orycteropus afer afer | reverse complement strand
TTTTTGTTTTGTTTTGTTTTAACAAAGAAAATGAAAAGCCATAAAACTGGACCAATAAACATCACAAAAAATGGAAAACAATTTAAGTTGTCAAAGATTTCATCCTACTTGTATCAACAAAATGCATATGAAAGCAATGATTGAAAAATCAAATGCTGTGTTACATTTGGCAAATCTACTATGAAAGTCCTCCTTAAAGCTCTAGAAAGCAAAGATGTCACTTTGATGAATAAGGTGTGCCTGAACAAAGTCATGGTCTGTTCTATCACCTTATATACATGTGAAAGCTGACAATTAAAAAAGGAAGGAAGAAGTAAAAAAAAAAAATGTTTGCATTTTGGTGTTGGCAAAGAACCTTGATTCCAGCATGGATTCCCAGATGAATGAATAAATTAACCTTTGCAGAAATAAAACCAGACTGGTCCTTATAAGTAAAGATAACAAACCTTGGTTTTGCTTACTTTGGACACATCATCAGGAAATGATCAATAGCTAGAAAAGTCCTCCATTTTTGGTAAACCTTCAGTGAATACAAAGAAACCTCAATGAGATTGATGGATGCAATAGCTGTATCAATGGGTTCAAACATAGTAAATATGACAATTATGCAAGATCAGACAACATTTCTTT
>NW_006922879.1:44942-46110 GCF_000298275.1 Orycteropus afer afer | reverse complement strand
AGATAGATAGAGAGAGAGATAATTTTTTGGTTACCTCAGTGCTGCTCTAATAGAAATTACCACAAATGAGTGACTTTAAAAAACAAGAGTTTATTCCCTTACAGTTTTGGAGGCTAAAAGTCCAAGTTCAAAGCCCTAGGCTCTAGGGTCTGAGTGAAAACCCCTCAACCTTGGGCGTCTGCTCTGCTTCTTGCTCCTGGCCCACTGAAGCTGGAGGTTTTCTTCACTTAGGTAGTTGCTGGCTGCTGAGGCTGACAAATCCAAGGATGCCAAGTAAAAAGCTACAATCCCAATATTACCAAACCACATGACAGGCCATTGATTCAAGTCTGTTAAGAGTCCCAACATTGACAGATAGCATGGCATGCTGCTGAATGACAACTTGGGTGCATGCAGGTATCAAGCATCCCAAAAGCTAGACACCTTCCTCAGAGCTACATCTTATATACTACAAGCAGACCACATCCCTAAAGCAGGCTGCTCCAGGGGAGTTGATTACCAGTCTCATCATGGGGAATAACTACATCCAGCTGCCCCACCACTCAAAACAAGGTCCAGTCAAAATGACACTTAACCTTAACTATCATAGATAGATAGATAGTTAGACTGAAGAATGATAGATACAAAAACAGAGAGAATAATTTAATTGACTTGCACAATTTTGGGAGCTAGCAAATTCAAAATCTACAGGGCAAACTGTAATCTAAACTCAGAAAAGAGTTGATGTTGTGATCTTGAGCCTGAAATCTGCAGGGCAAGTGGAAGATTTGGTACTCAGACAGGACTTTTGTATTAAAGACTTGAGGCAAAATTCCTTAGTTCTCCAGAAACCTTATTTATTTATTTTTTTTAAGATCTTCAATTGATTGGATGAGGCCCACCCAGATTATAAAGAGTAATCCCTTTTATATAAATTCACCTGATAGTAAATATTAATCACAAAATGTCTTCACTGTAAAATTTAGACTAGAATCTGACTGAAACCACTGAGTACCAGAGCCTAGCCAAATTGATGCATAAAAATTAATCTTCATAATTACCATCCAATAGAAAATGATTGTGAAGATGATCATTTAACTAAGTCTTAGATCTGTTATCCAAATCTTGATCCAATTTACATAGGCCTTGTGATTCAAGATTGAAGAGTCCAACATCTGATTGTGGATGA
>NW_006922879.1:42473-43052 GCF_000298275.1 Orycteropus afer afer | reverse complement strand
AGGTACACAAATGGAATCATCCATCCATTCTTATCACAAATGAATTATAGTTGAAAATATGCTGGAGAACTGTAAATTTTAAACAAAGGATTCAGTTAAAATGAAAGGCATTATTGGCAATAATCTGTATCTTCTGTACTACATTTTGAACTACGACACCTAAAAACAAAATAATATTCAAGAACCGTACATTTAAGAACCTTAAATCTGAATGAAACAAATAACATGAATGTTATTAAATTAAATGAAATATGAGCTTAATTAACTCAAATAATTATTCAGAAAAGTAAATTAATATCAGTACTAAATTTGTCTTTGATTCTGCCCTTTGTTATATAGGATGATTTGCTTTCTTAGTGATAGAACGTCAAATTTTTCTAAGCAAAAGTATTTGCTATGAAAGTTCAACAAGACAGAAAATAACAAATGCTGGCAAGGTTGTGGGGAGATTGGGACTCTCAAACACTGCTGGTGGGACTGTAAAATGGTACAACCATTGTGGAAAGCGGTATGGCGATATCTTCAAAAGTTGGAACTAGAAATATCATTTGACCCAGCCATTCCATTACTAGGTATATA
>NW_006922879.1:40039-41071 GCF_000298275.1 Orycteropus afer afer | reverse complement strand
AAGAGGTTTACACTAGACTACTTAAAAGAATGGGTCTATTTTTCTTTACACAATTAAATATATTTTGCTTTTGTTGTTGTTAGGTGTTGTTGAGTCATTTCCAGCTCATGGTGACCTTAAGAACAACAGAATAAAACACTGTTCAGTCCTGTGCCAGCCTTACAATCCTTGTTATACCTGAGCCCATCCTTGTAGCCACGGTGTTAATCCATCTTGTTGAGAGCTTTCCCCATTTTCACTGACCCTCCACTTTACCAAGCATGATATCCTTCTTCAGAGAATGGTCCCTTCTGACAATATGACCAAAGTAGGTGAGATGAAGTCTGGAAGTTCTCGCTTCCTAGGAACATTCTGGTCGCACCTCTTCCAGGACAGATCTGTGGTTCGTTTTAGCAGTCCATGGTACTTTCAGTATTCTTCACTAACACCATGACTCAAGAACATCAATTCTTCTTCAGTCTTCCTTATTCTTTGTCCTGCTGTCACAGGCATATAAAGCGATTGAAAATACCATGGCTTGGGTTTTGCCTTTAATAAAAATTAAACAAAAGAGATTATGAGAGTCATTATGTTTAGTACCCATGTAATCAAATTGATACTAACATTAATTTAATTAAAAAGTTCAATTTAGTGTCTACTATGAACTAGGTATTGATGTTGTCTCTGGAGAAACAATAATAAACAAGACAAGCATATACCCTGATTTTGTAGAGACAGAGAGTAGTATCTTTTCAAGGGAAGCAATTATTGAAAATAGTAATGATTATTTAAAATAGTAATAAGTTGATTATATTTTAATTGAAAATATGTTGTTGTTGAGTGTGACTATGAGTTATAATAAAGATAGAACCAAGAACTTGGAAGGGGGTATTGAAAGGGGCAGTGGTAGAATGCTTACCTTCCATGAGGGTTTGATTCCCAGTCAATGAATGTCATGCATATCCACCATCCCTGTCAGTGGAGGCTTGCATGTTGCTATGATACTGAACAGGTTTTAACAGAGCTTCCAGACTAAGATGGACTTACAAGAAA
>NW_006922879.1:28460-39049 GCF_000298275.1 Orycteropus afer afer | reverse complement strand
AATGAGGCTCTGTGTATAAGGATCAGGATGATATTTTGAGATATGTTTCTCTAACTTGTCTCATTTTGGTCATGTTGTCATGTTCTTTGCCTGTTCTTTGGTCATATTCTTTGCAGAAGGATATCAAGCTTGGTAAAGTGGAGGGTCAACAGAAAATGGTAAGGCCCTCAACAAGATGGATTGACACAATGGCTGCAACTATGGGCTCAGGTATAATAGGAATCATGAGTCTGGCCCAGGACTGGGCAGTGTTTTATTCTGTTGTACATAAGGTTGCTATGAGTCAGAAATGACTCAATGGTACCTAACAACAACATATCTAACTTAGGAGCTCTGGTGGCACACTGGTTAAGGCATTTGGCTGCTGACTGAAAGGTCAGTGATTTCAACCCACAATCTGCTCTATGGGAGAAAAACGAGTCAGGCTTCTTCCATAGAGATTTACAACCTTGGAAACCATATGGGGCAGTTCTATTCTGTCCTATAGGGTCACTATGTGTCAAAATTAACTTGATAGCAGTTGGTTTGTTTTTTGGTTTTATGCCCAAACTTGAACTCTATGGGGGTATATCACAGAAATTTTACCTTGGGTTTTTGGCATTAATAACCACGTCAACATGTTAATTAATTTATTATAAACTATAATGTATTGGAAAAAAATGAAGATGAGCAGAGTACTATGGAAAGATGATTGCAGAAACAGGACTCTGAATATATGTGTTTGTATGGTACACAATTTTTCTGAACCTAGTGAAAAAGAATGGTTCTAGTTACCCATCCCAAACACATGTGTTTAATAAGAATTATTAGGAAGCAGCTGTCAAGCAATCAAATGGCATTGCTTGGGGCAAATCTTCTGCAAAAGATCTCTGATAAGTATTTAAGAGCAAAGATATCACTTTAAAGACTAAGTTGGACCTTAACATAGTACATACAAATCTTATTCCACCACCTATTTTGCTGAGTAGTGACGAGGGTCTTAAAAGCTTTCAAGCAGCCATCTAGGATGCAGCTAATGGTCTCCTCTCATCTGAAGTGAAGAAGAGTGAAGAAAATCAAGGGCAACTGGAAACAATAGAATAAGAATAAGTCTAAGTAAAAATCAGTCTAAGTAACAATCACTCTACTCTAACAATCAGTCTGATAGATCTCGAGACCAGAAGAATTTGATGGCGCCCAGCTACCAATGTCAACCATTCAGAAAGGGGTCAAAACTGGAGATCATGGATACAGTGAGAGGAACAATATGGAACAAAATTCAGAAACAATAATGACAAGAATTACTGGTCAGATGCAGTCTGGTGGGACTCTTAAGACCGTAGCACTGGGATACCATTTGGGTCTGGGATAGGACTCACTCCCAGGGTCTGGTTATCAGCCCAGCAGTAGGAAGACTTACATGCAGAACACTCAACCCAGGACAATGCACCCACCTACTCGACAGATACACTCCTTGGAGCAATTGGCCATGGGGCACCAGAGGGTCAGAATTCACATGGAGGGAAAGCTGGACAAACAAAAGCTGGAGTGCATAGTTAAAAAGGTCATGGGGAAGGGTCACAGGGACGGGAGGGGAGGAGAGTGAGTTAGGGTTGTTGTTGTTGTTGTCAGGTGCCATCGAGTCATCTCCAATTCATAGTGACCCTATGCACAGCAGAAAAAAAAACTCCGTCTGGTCCTGAGCCAGCTCCATGATTCTTGCTATACTTGAGTCCATCGCCACTGCCACTGTGTCAATCCATCTTATTGAGGGCCTTCCCCTCCTTCCTCGACCCTCCACCTTAGCAAGCATGATATCCTTTTCCAGAGAATGGTCCCTTCTAACAACATGACCACAGTATGTGAGACAAAGTCTGGCCATTCTTGCCTCCAAGGAGCATCTGGCTGCACTTCCTCCAAGACAGACCTGTTAGGTCTTTTAGCAGTCCACGGTACTTTCAGCATTCTTTGCCAACACCACAGCTCAAAAGCATCAATTCTTCTTCAGTCTTCCTTATTCTTTGTCCAGCTCTCACATGCATATGAGGAGATTGAAAATACCATGGCTTGTGTCAGGCACACCTTAGTCCTCAAGGACATAACTTTGCTCCTCAGCACTTGAAAGAGGTCCTTTGAAGCTGATTTGCCCAGTCTTATATGCCGCCTGATGTCCTGACTGCTGCTTCCATTCACGTTGATTTTTAGGGTTAAGGTTATGGATGGTAAATGGAGTGTAAAATCAAATGTATATGAACTGTTGAATGTAAAACAAATTCTGCTCCTTAAACTTGCAACAAAAAAACAAATGAGAAGGCTGGTGGTTCAAACTCACCAGCCACTCCTCGGAAGAAAGGTTGGGCAATCTACTTCAGTAGTGATACTGCCTCGGAAACCCGAGGAGGGGTCACTATGAGTCGGGCCGACTTGATGGCACATAACAACAACAACAACAAGGTGCACCTTCCCAAGCCCAAGTATTTTCAATAGCCTCATATGCATGTGAGAGCTGCTCAATGAATAAGGAGAACCCATAGAAGAACAGTTGCATTTGAATTGTGGTGTTGGTGAAGAATATTGAATATACCATGGACTACTAGAAGAATGAACAAATCTGTCCTGAAGCAAGTATGGTAGGAATGCTCCTTAAAGGGTTTGATCATATTGTTAAAGGGGATCATTCCTTAAAGAAGGATAATATGCCTGGTAAAGTAGAGGCTCAGCAAAAATGGGGAAGACCCTGAATTAGATGGGTCAACATAGTGTCTGCAACAAATGCCTCAGTCATAACGACAATTGTGAAGATGGCAGAGATGGGGCAGTGTTTTGTTCTATAGTACATTGGGTCATTATGAGTTGGTACCAATGAGACAGGATCTGACAATAACATGAAAACTAGAGGAGTCTCTGGGTGGTGCAATGCTTAAGTGTTCAGCTGCTTACTGAAAGGTTAGAGGAAAGTTTGGAGATTCACATCCACTCACAGGCTCTTTGGAAGGAAGTTCTGGTGATCTGTTTCTGAAAAATCAGCCATTGAAAATGCTTTGGAGCCCACTTCTACTCTGAAAAACAAGAGATCATTATGATTTGGAATTGACTTGATAGCAAATTATACAGGTCCTTGTATGGAAGTTGGAAGCCAAGACTTTCCTAACCCTAAAGAATCATAAAATTTGTGTCTTATAAAGTTATTTTTCATTCAATTTTTCTAGAACTTCTCATATGAACTCTAATTCTGGCTAACCAAAAACCAATTGTCAATGAGCCAATTCTGACTCATAGTGACCCTTTAGGGCAGAGTAGAACCGCCCCATTGGGTTTCCAAGTTTGTAAATCTTTATGTAAGCTGACTGACTTCCCTTGTTCACATGGAGCAGTTGGTAGATTTGAACCATTTACCTTTTGATTAGCAGTCAAATGCTTTAACCATTATACAACCAGAGTCCCTTCTTTTCCTAGCTATTGTTAGGTGCCTTCTAGTTGGCTCTGATTCATAATGACCCTATTTACAACAGAATGAAACACTGTCTGGTCCTGCATCAGCCTCACAATCATTGCTATATCTGAGCCCATCATTGCAGCCACTGTGCCAATCCATCTCGTTGAGGGTTGTGACAGTTAATGTTATGTGTCAACTTGGCTGGGCCTGGTTGAGTGGCTGGGCAGCTGGTGGTAGTTATTCCCCATGATGGGACTGAAAATCAACTTTTGGAACACTTGAACCCTGCATGTAACCAAGGCATTGTTCAACAGCCTGCCATACCCTGCCAATCTTGGGTCTTTCAATGGACTTGAATTAGTGGCCTGCCATGTTGTTTGGTAACATTGGGACTGTGCCTTTTTACCTAACAACCTTGGGCTTGTCAGCCTCAGCAGCCAGCAGCTATCTGAGTGAAGAAAAGCTTCCAGCTTCAGTGGGCCGGGAGCAGGAGGCAAAGCTGAAGCCCAAGGTGAGGGGCTTTCACCCAGCCCCTAGAGCCTAGCACTTTGAACTCAGAATTAAAGCCTCCAAAATTGTAAGAAAAAAAAAAACAAAAAAAAACTCCTTTTTGTTCAAGCTGTTCCATTTGTAGTATATTCCTGTCAGAGTGACACTAGGTAACCAAAACAAGGGTCTTCCCCTTTTTCACTGAACCTCCACTTTACCAAGCATGATATCCTTCTCCAGGGAATGGTCCCTTTTGACAACCTGACCAAATTTGGCCATTATTGTCTCCAAGGAACATTCCTGTTGCACTTCTTCCAGGACAGATTTGTTCATTCTTCTGACACTACATGGTACTGTCAGTATTCTTTGCCAACATCAAAACTCAAAAGCATCCACTTTTCTTCAGTCTTCCTTACTCATTGTTCATTTCACATGCATAGGAGGCTATTGAAAATGCCATGGTTTGGGTTAGGTTTCAGAAGAGCTTGCAGACTAAGACATTCTCAGAAGTCTTCTCAAGGAATTGACCAGTGAAAACCTATGAGTAGAGTTTAAACACTGTCTGATATATTACTTTGTTCTGGTTAGAGTTCTCAAATTAAGCACCAGAAAGAAAAGAATATTTATTTTAAAAAATATCAAAAGTAATAGTAATAACACTCTTCTTGGAGTGTTTGTTTCATTTTTTCTGCAATACTAAGTATCTGCTTTTCCACCCTTTAATTTTTTTCTACCATTTTGTATAATCTTTCTTTCCCCGAAAATAATTTTGATTTACCTTTCTTTCTCATGTCTTCATTTTTCCTGATGACAGGTGTACAGTCAAATTATCACAGCAAGAGCTTATCCTCAGTCTTTCATTGAAAGTTCTAAGCTGTTGTCAGTTTTCACCTTATTGTTGTTTCAGTTATATCTGAACTGGCAAAATGCTTACTGGACCACACATCACACCATCAGCTCTGCCCAAGGATTAGCTCCTTAGTGGGGGTTGGGGAGGGTGGCGGGAGCAGTGATTAAGAGAGGATGAGAGGGCTCTAATTAAATATGGAAGTACTGGCCTTCTCCCAGTGATTACCAAGGGGGTTGTAAGGGCAGAAGGTTGCTGTTATATTCTTGGCTCACAATAGCAGAAGTGGTATTACTGGTAGTACAAACAAATTGTGCATTGATTAAGAGTACAAAAAGTGTTTTATCTTGCATTTTATCAAGGAATAGGTGAAACTGTAAAACAGACCCAACTTTTTGTAACTTGGTTAATTCAGAAGACTGTCTTGGAATCAGAAAGTAGTGAAAAAAATAGTCTCTCCACATTCTTATGTGCCTTTTATAGGCATGCAACTATTAATCATTGAACTGCCTTTAATGTTCATCTCTAGTGGGCAAGAAAAGCATCCGTTTCAAAACAGCTGAAAAACACATAAGGTTCTGAGAGTACAGTCACCACTGTGCCCATACCATGAAGAGACCCATATCATGAAGAGGCCCATATCATGAAGTGGGTCATGACAATGTGCAGAAGACAAGGTTGGGCTGGTTTCCTCCATGAAGCAAGATAGCTAACTACTATCTCCAGTCAGACCATTAAAGCTAAAATAAACCCTGAGCAGGTTACCTTTTATTCAGATTAATTAGCTACTGAGCAACACAATAAAAATTAATTAAGAAAACGCTAGATAAGATAATGCACAATGCTATCACTGAGAACTGCAAAGTCTCAAGTGTGCTGAACCCATAAAAAGAACCTGTTACCACAAGCTTGAGATAAACCTGTGTTAGTGATTTGGAGAAATTTGCCAGATGCAAATTGTCAAAGAGGCTAATCCTCTCTATCTCTGACTTCTGGTGAATAATTGTGCATTATGTCTTCTAAATAATCCTCACAAATTTAACATATTATCTTTTTTTGTTTGTACTTTGATGTTTTTAGGTAATAGTTTACTAAAACAAAATGAAAATGTAATTGTCAAATAAGTGCTTAATGACAATAAAAAATACTGGAGTTGGGATTATAATCACTAACAATGTCATCCTTCCATATTAATTTCTATGAAAAATATGATAATATTCCATAACAATTTTTAAACACATAATACCATAAAAAATATCTTTATATATCTCCCATTATTTGACGAGTGCAATGATATATTTCATTTGTAATTATTCTTTTTCAATACCTCAAAATTAGCTCTAGAAATTTCAATTAGATCTAAAGCTCTCACCTAATTCTATTTAAACATAGCTTCATTTAATAGACTCTATTAAGTTTCCAGGGATAATTATGGTTCCGAAAATATAACTACACACAGTGGAATCCTGTTGTACATGGCACAGCAGAAATAAGCCTGACCCCCAGCAACAGTGTTTTAAAAAGCTTCCAGTGTTATTTTCCATAATAGGGCACAGTATTTGGCAGAACCCCTGGAAGCCAAGCAAACACAACACATCTGTTCCCTTAGAGGCAAAATGCAGCATCTCATTTGAAATGTGTAGTCTCTTTACCAGCAACTTTGTGAAATATCAGAGCCTAGAGCTGCCTAGATGGAATTTCCCCACATAGACTTGCTTATCTTTGTAGGAAGAGAAAATTTTGGTAATGGGAACGAGGATGAATCCTTCCACTATGAGCTATGACATTTAAAAATCTGCCTCCTGTCCATATGTCAAAATCAAAACCTATTCAATATTTTTAGTTTGTGTGTGAAGACTTAAGACTGGCTGTGAGCCGACATCTATGGCAGGAATGGACAATTTAATACTAATTAATTAGCTTGTTTAAATTATTATTTCCAGAGCCAATAATTTGTTTAAATAAGACATTCACCCTTGATATTTAGTGCTTATGAATGAATGAAATGTTTTTGCATTTTGCAAGCATATTGAATTTCACATCTCGTTTTTAACCAACAAAGTTCAGACATGATTTTCATGTAATCATCCCTTTTTTGAGGTATTATTTAACCCAGAGAAACAAATAATAAGCCTTTACAACAAAAATGTTAATTCCCTAACATATTTCATCATTTCTATTTTACCAATATTTACAAATATCATTTTTATCCTAGAAACTTTCACATTTCTATCTACAAACCTTTCATATTCCTGAGTTTCAATACTCCATTCCCAAATGTGTGAATATATTTTTTCCAGCTTTTCACAACCCAACAGGTTAAAATTCCAAATTCTTTACTTCCAATCCTTTTACCTTCTGTTTGTGTTCCTATGCTTGTTCTTGTAGTTCCCAAATACGTGTTATTTTTTAATATTGTTATTATCTCAGTCATTCAGGTAAAAAGAAACACTGTCTAATACCCCTCACCCCAATCTAGTCGATCCTGTTCTTTTGCATTACTACCAGTCTTCTCTCCAGCCTCAATTTATGTCTTGTATACACAGAGAAAAAAATCACCTACATTGCTTTTTCCTAGTGAATTATTCTCCTTTCAAATCTGCAATGAACAACATAGTTAGATTCCAAATAACCTATTCAAAAGTCTCTACTGCTTACCACAAAAAAATTACGGAAACTTTTACTTAATGATTGAGGTTCAACCCCCTATAAAGAATCAACATGGATTGTTGAACAAACATGAAAGAAGAGTAATGCATTCCATAATTTAGTAGATGACAAGGACTATGCTGTGCACTGGATTACAATGTGTGCTGAACTGAAGTGGCCTTTGTCCTTATAAAGCCTATGCAGGCCATCCCTAATTTACAAATGAGATCCATTCCTATGTTTGTCTTTAAGTCAAATTTGTAGGTAAGTCAGAACAGGTGTGTATGGCTATTTGCCTTTTCTTTAGTGCAAGAAAAGTCTTGAAGCCTTTTCAATGCTTCAAAATCTACACGTGCAGAAAATGAAGGTGATTATGACAAAGATTTTGTTTGGTTCATTCTTTTAAAAGTGAGGACAAATCTATATAACATTAAGGGACAAATACAAGTTGCACATTTTTCACCTGAGGACTTACTGTATTCTGTTGGGGCTACTCTGACTATTATCTTTCTCAAATTGTTCCTAACTGGGTGACTGAGCAAGTGGCCTAAACTGACTGTGTCTCAGTCTATAAATGGTGAACAAAAGGGAAAAAAAAAACCTTACCTCACAGTACTGATATAAAGATTAAATGACAAATGTAAGGTATTCATTTTGAGATTTCATTCAATAAAAGTAATACCACTTCTTTCTAGTCTTATTGGCTAATATTATGGATTTATTTGTGTATTCCCAAAAGATATGCTCAAATCCTCTCCCCCTCTGACTGTGATCTTATTTGGAAATGTGTCTCTGCAGATGCAATTTGCCAAGTTAACTGGATGCCTTACTGAGGTAGCATGGGTCTTAATCCAATGTGATGGCTATTCACGTAAAAAAAAAAAGAGATGTAGAGACACACAGGGAAGATAGCCAAATGAAGACAGAGGCAGAGACTTGAATTGTGTTGCCACAAACCAAGGAATGCCTAGGACCACCAGAATCTTGGAGAGGAAAGATATTCTCCTATAGCCTTTCAAGAGGCTGTGGCCCTGACAACAACCTGAATTAGAAATTTTAGCCTTCAAAAGTGTAAGAGAATAAATTTCTATTGTTTGAAACCATAGTTCATGGTAATTTGTTACAGCAGTCCTAGGAAACTAAGATAGCTATAAACTATATTCACTTTCCAGGGTAAATGTTTCTGCAGCAGAGACTACATCTGCTCCTCACTTATAGACATGGTTAGGATGCAAACACCAGGTTATTATGCAAAAATTAGCATTATGTGAAAATATAGTATGATCACATGAGATCACTAAAGGGAAGAAGATTACATCATTACCTAACTGCCAAATTACATCATTACATACCTGCCACTCCAACGAGAATAAGCACCCAGCCAAGTTGATTCATAACCTTAACCACCATAATCAGAGTAACTCTTGCCTTGTACCTTGGCATTTGTTACTCTAAATGTATGGTTGTTATTGCATAAAATAATCAGATAGTAGAGTTTTTACTACTGTGGTAAATGTGAAGCATCAGGTAAAGAAATAGTGGTTAAGTGAGGAGTAGGTATACTCCTATTTCCCTGAACAGAATTGATACTTTGCCACATGTGTTTTCTAAGCAACTATTTTAGCATATTGCTATTCAAATAAATCATTTTCCAAGGCTTATGCCAATTATTGTCTCACCAGAAGGTTTCCCTGTTCTTACTAGTTTAGCTTTGTCTGATTTCTAAATCTTCATTTACCACATGCCTTATAATAATAAAAACAACAGTGATCATTATTATCATCAACATATTTACTAATATTCCTTTCACCATAATGACTATTATCATTTATTAATGTCTTACTCTGATCCAGATCATACATTTATTTAATTCCCATAAAGAAGATAAAATAAGATGTGTACTTTACAGATAAGAAAACTAATGGGTAGGGATACATGGGGGAGGGTAGTAAGTAGTTTAGTAGATTATGCAGCATCACTTAACTATAAATAGTTAAATCAGGTTTTAAATCCAAATCTTCTTGACTCTAAAACCCACACTCTTAACCTCTGTGTCATGGGTCTTGCAAAGCTACTACCCTTTGTGAGCATGCCTTAGCTACCTTTTGCATTTATTAAAAGCAGAGGTTTTTTTTTTTTTTTTTTTTTTTAATCACTATAACATCCTATGCCCCATCAGAACATTATGTATAATGGGTGTTCAATACATACTTATTAAATTAATACATGCTTGAATGAAGGAGTGGAGTTAAATTTGCAGAATAGAAAAATTAGGAAAAATGTTAAGGGACATGGGATTGATCAGGTTTTCTGCATGCATCATCCTCTCTAAGCAGCATAGGCAATGTGAAATGGAGGAAAAAAAAGAGCTATGGACCATGGTGAAGATGATTAAAGAGAGGACAGAGCTGCTGTCAAAGCAAATATCAAGCAACATTAGTAACTTTATAGCTCACCATGAGGCTGTCTCAAATATTTCCAAGAAAACAAAATCCTTGCTGTTGCACAGAGTAACTGAAACTAATAATCAAGTGCAGATTCAAATAATTGTACTCATCAAATACCTTGAGCTGCAAAATTAAAAAGAAAGGAAAAAAATGTTAAGCTAATGGAAAAACACATGACTCGGAGGAAAATATTATTTCATTCTTGGTATTTTAATTTGGGGCAGAGTTGATAAGAAACAAGATCTTCAGCATTTGCCACTTATTATCTAAGTTGTTTAAAGAGTCAGATAAAATCCCTTAACTTCAGATGCTTATCCAAAAATAACTACGTTGTGAGACTTACTGGTTAAACTCTTCAGTTTTCCCAAGAACTGATTTTACAAAAATCCCAACCTATTAAGTAGATGTGAAAGATGATCTATATGGATAAAAGTGAACAGTTGAGATCTGATGCTAATTTCTGTCTAAAAGTGAAATTTGAGATCAGATGCTCATTTCTGTTCAAAAAATGAAATTATTTTAATTAATTTTCATACTTTTAAGTGGTAGTGACTTTGTACCCAGGCTTCTAAAGTATTTGTAGCAAATTATCTGCATGATTTCTCGATTATAGCATCTAGTAAATCAGTTTATTTGCTCATTTGCACATTCATTCTCTGAACCCAACCTTTTGTGGGTTTTGTGTGTGACATCTGTGCCTCCCTATATGCAGATAATAGAAATGACAAAGGAAACAGTAGAT
>NW_006922879.1:26663-27174 GCF_000298275.1 Orycteropus afer afer | reverse complement strand
CAGGCTCTATCACACCAGCAATCCTGGTTCCTATTTTTTTTTTTCAAATGACTTTGAGTTTTGTTCTACATTGTTCTCCCACTCTATCCAGGATCTCCTACAGAGATGTCCCTCCAAGTGGTTGACAGTGGTAACTCAGTACTAACTAGTTCTTCTAGTTTCATAGTCATATAGGCTGAGGTATGGTGTGCCAGTCCCTTGGACTAATTGTTTACATGAACTTTTGGTTTTCTTCATTCTTCTTTGCTCTGGATGAGAACAGACCCATCGTTACATCTAGATGGCTGCTTGCAAGCTTTTAACATCCCAACTGCTACTTACCAAAGTAGGATGTGGAACAATATTTTGTGTAATATGTTATGCCAAATGAGCTTGATGTCCCCTGTGATTATGATCTGGAGCCCGCAGGTCCAACTACTTGCACCCTCTGGGTATCTGGCTGTTGCCAAGAAACAAGTACAACCATGTCCCATGTCAGCTCTACTATATACCTGGGAATTCTTACAGAACA
>NW_006922879.1:3634-4602 GCF_000298275.1 Orycteropus afer afer | reverse complement strand
AAACAAATTTTAACTCTTGATATAAGATGCATTGACGCTACATTGCACATTGGCATAGACATAAGGGATCATCATATAACTATCTACCACAGAATATAAACTTAGTCAATTAATTTCTATCTTCTCCATTAGAATACTAGTAAATGCCCACAGAGACCATGTGCTTCTTAATCTCTGCCATATTGCCATTGTTTATTGTAAGCATTAGTAAATTAGGATAAATTAAATGAATTAGTCAATAAATGAGTGAATTAACCAAACAATAACAATAGATTTCATGAATTTTCATGAATTTCTAGCTGTTATGATGATGTTTCACTCACAGATAAAGAGAAATAATTCTCTCTTTGACCACCTTGGAAAGTATAAATGATACCAACAAAGGATATCTGAGCTTGTATCTGCGCATGGACCAGTAACTTGACATTTGTCTAAGGTCCAATGACACAAAAGAAGGAGGTTGGGCACTCCATGATTGCAAGATAGGTATTTATTAAGAGCTTACTGACTAAGGCTGATCCCTGGGCTGCAACAGGGCCAGTTTCTTTCTCCACATTCCCCAGAGGAGGGCAGGGATCTTTATGGCACTGACAAACAAGAGTGGCTTGGTGCCAAGGACCTGAAACTCCAAGGCCACCCCAGGAAGTGTTAAAAAAGATAGCTTAGCAAGTAGAAGTGAGCAGCAACAGCAAGAGCAAGGCCATATTCAGACTTGAAAAAGTCTGTTCCTTTACAGTCCACCCTTTGAGGCTGACTCTTAAAATCTAGTGTACCACTTTGTTCTTCAAGGTCCATGAGGACCCTGAGAGGAGGCATCACAACTTTGTAGGAAGCCAGTGGCAGTGATGCTGCCACTGGCAGTACAGGTCACAACAGCAATATAGGCAAACACAGCAAAACAACTCTATAACCAGGAAAAAAAAAAAAAAAACCTCTAGCAAAAACCCTCACCTGCTAAAGAGGCAGGA
>NW_006922879.1:1899-2995 GCF_000298275.1 Orycteropus afer afer | reverse complement strand
AAACCCACCAACTATCTCTGTGGCAGGAAGATGAGGCAATCTACTTCTGTAAAGTTTATAGCCTTGGAAACCCAATGCAGGTCGCTATGAGTCAGAATTTGCTCAACGGCCATCAGTTTGTTTTTTCATTTTGGGGATTTAGTATGATATGTAGATAAAACAGGGTTGTGAGTAAAGTCACTACAGAACATATACCACCTTAAGAGACTGTGAGAATGTCCAGAGACATCCAGATCTAGAAGACCACATTCCTCATCTAGGTGGTTTAAGCTACAAGATTCCCTTGCTATCATTCAGCGCCTGCTAATAAAATTGGTCAGAGCTTCAATGTGTTCCATGATTTCCACAGAGTCAAAAGGAAGAAAAAAAACATTAAAAGGCAATAATATCAGTGGAAAACACTTATTTGGCTTACCTGGTCTTTGTTGTTGTCGTTGTTAGGTGCCAACAAGTTGGCTGTGACTCATAGTGACCAAATGTACAACAGAATGTCAATCCATCTCATTGAGGACCTTCTCATTTTTCACTGACCCTCCACTTTATCAAGCATAATATCCTTTTCCAGGAAATGGCCCCTTCTGGCAACATAACCAAAATAGGTGAGATGAAGTCTGCTTATTCTCACCTGCATGGACATTCTGGCTGCACTTCTTCCAGGACAGATTTCTAAGTCCTTTTGGCAGTCCATGGTACTTTCAGTATTCTTTGCCAACACTACAATTCAAAAACATCAACTTTTCTTTGGTCTTCCTTATTCATTGTCCAGGTTTCACATGCATATGTGATTATTGTCTTCAAAGAGATATTTTTGCTCTTCAGCATTTTAAAGAAGTCTTTTGCAGCAGATTTGTTCAGTGCAATACATTGTCTGATTTCTTGACTGCTTCTTCTATTGGTGTTTATTGTGAAACCAAGTAATAAGAAATCTTGGACAACTTCAATTTATCATGATGCTGTTTATTGGTCCACTTGTGAGGATTTTTATTTTCTTTATGTTTAGGTGTAATCCATATTACAGACTGTAGTCTTAACTCTTCATCAGTAAGTGCTTCAAGTCATCCTCACTTCAGCAAGCAAGATTGTGTTGTCTGCATAT
>NW_006922879.1:0-909 GCF_000298275.1 Orycteropus afer afer | reverse complement strand
CGGTTCAAACCCACCAGCAACTCCTCTGCAGGAAGATGGGACAATCTACTTCTGTAGTGATACTGCCTTGGAAACCCAAGGAGGGGTCACTATGAGTTGGATCTGACTCAACGGCACATAACAACAACAACAACAAGAGTTAAGCTCTTTTATCTTATTATTTCTTCCATTTTCTTTATCTACTGTCTACTAAAGAGAAGTTTCAAAGTCTCTTCTGACATCCATTCTGGTCTTTTATTCAATTCCTGTCTTTTTAGTGACCTTTAGCTTTCTTCAGTTATGATATTCTTCATGTCATCCCACAATTCATCTGATTTTCAGTCATTGATATTCAATGCATCAAATCTGTTCTTCAAATGATCTCTAAATTCAAGTGGGATATAACCAAGGTCATGTTTGGCTCTTGTGGATTAGTATTAATTTTTTTTCAGCTTGCACTTTAACTTGCATATGAGTGGTAGGTTTTCTGTTCAACAGTCAGCTCCTGGCTTCTTTTTTACTGAAGATTTTAAACTTCTCCTGAACTTCATCTGATTCAGAACTTCTTTGAACTTGATCTGATTCCTTTGTATTCTATCTTGTGAGGTCCATGTGTATAGGTGCAGCTTACACTGTTGGAAAAAGCTATTTGCAGTGAGTGAGTTGTTGGTCTTGCAAAATTTTATCATGTGATCTCTAGTGTCCTTTCTATCAGCATGACTATATTATCCAACTACTGGTGATTTTTCTTTGTTTCCAATTTTCATATTCCAATCACCAGCAATAATAAATACATACTGATTTCATGTTTGGTGAATTCCAGACTGCCAAAATTGGTAAAAATCTTCAATTTCTTCTTCTTTAGCTTTGGTAGTTGGTGCATAAATTTGAATAATAGTCATATTAACTGGTCTTCCTTGTAGGCATATT
>NW_006922878.1:154869-155271 GCF_000298275.1 Orycteropus afer afer | reverse complement strand
GCCTTCTTATCCCACCTCAGGCACTGGGGTCAGAGAGTATTTGGTCTTTATGCAAATCAACTCCCCTTTGGAGCTCTAAATAACCACCTGTCAGAAGCAGGGCAGGGAGGAAAGGCTGAAGTGTCCCATCATTTTCCTTGATCTGTTTGCAAGTTGGAAAAATCAGCCCTGGCCCCAAGGTCTGGTGTCCCAGTCACTTTCTCCTGTTGTGGCCAGCCCCCCACTATGCTCCCCTCTCTCTCTGGCTCGGGCTCAGAGAGGTTGTCACCATCTCAGGAGCCTGGTCATGGGGCTGAGCTGGGGCTGTTGGAAGATTACTGACAACATCTGGTTCAGCAGGAGACAGACCCGTGGCCCCATGACCTTCCTCTTCTTACCCCATCTCTCCATGTCCCTGCAGGG
>NW_006922878.1:152360-153830 GCF_000298275.1 Orycteropus afer afer | reverse complement strand
CAGAAAGTAAGAAACACTGGCTTAGTTGTGCTTACTGACTAATCCATAGGGAACTGTTGTAGTTATGTATTCAATAATCCTTGCTGATATGGAATGAATTGTGTCCCCCAAAATACGTGACAACATGGCTGGGCCATCATTCTCAGTATTAGGAGTGTCAGTGTTTGGGCTATGATGTAATTATCCAATGTGTCATCAATCCTAACCTCTCATGTTAATGACAGAGGATTCGAGGCAATTGTGGTCAAGAGACAGGACACAATCTGCAGGATTAGGTTGCATCTTGAGCCGGTCTCTTTTGAAATAGAAAGGATTAAACAAAGCAGCAGAGTAGTGCCTTTCTACCACCAAGAAAGCAGAACTATGAGTGGTGCATGTCCTGTGGACCTTCTGGGAACCTCTCGGAACCAGGAGACACCCAGAGAGAAAGCCTCCCCTGAGAGCCAGCACCTTGAACTCTATTCTAGTCTTCTAAAGTGGGAGAGAATACATTTCTTTCTGTTAAAGCCTTCCTCTTGTGCTACTTCTGTTACAGCGGCCCTAGGGAACTAAGACACTTGTTTATTGGGTAATCTGCCTTGTCATGGGATTGTACACTTGAAAAGGGGCTTTGATTCTGTAGGAAGATGTTGTGAGAGACAGACACCAGCCATCCCCAGCAGCAGAATCTTTGATGTAGTGGAAACATGGGAAATTGCCCATTACAGATGATCTAGTGAGCATGGTAAGCACGGTATTTCCTCTGCCTATTTTAAAATCTCAGCTGGACACCAACCTGAGATGGGACTTGGGTATGTAGTGCAGAGCCAAAGGGTCTGTGGGGTCATGTGAGGGTAGAGTTGGCTGGAGGTGTGAGGAGAGAGAAGGAGGAGGGGAGATCAGAGACTCTGGAAATGCTCAGAACAGAAGGTCAGCTTCCCTAGGACCACGCATGTCCTGCAGGGTTGCACAGGTCACATCAGGACCAGGTTGTACCACTTCATTTCCAGGTAAAGACTCACTGCACCTGTGCTCCCACCCAGGGTCTTGAAGCTTTTGCTGTTGCAAGCCTTAGAACGTGTTCCCTAGCTGGAAGGGATAGGTTAGAGTATCCTGACTACCTTGAACATCAGTTGTCATGCTCTGTAGCTGGTGTCCATCTTGGGCTCACTTGGCAGCTCTTGGATCTCTTTAAGATGCTCCTGTCTGCAGCTTTGCAGCCCTTTGTTGGTGGAGGAGATGTCAGACCAGGTTGTCCCTCATCCTGGAGACCCCAAAGCACCTCTCACCTGAGAAGGCCACCCCCAGTTGCTGGTGAGGTGGCATCCTGAAATGGTACAGAGTAGTCTACAAAATTTCAAAATTCTTTGAGAGTGTGGGGAGCAAAGGAGTTTGAGGACCATGTCTGCAGCCTCAACCCCCCTTGGCCTTTCCAGAAGACCCATCTCCAAGTAGCAGAGACCTCCAGTCTCTTAACCAGGTGGACTTTGA
>NW_006922878.1:151210-151672 GCF_000298275.1 Orycteropus afer afer | reverse complement strand
TTCTAGGCCTCCCCCTCTGTGTCCTCAATCCTGTGCTGTTCTGTCACCAGTCTGGCCCATTTCTAGATGTTTCCTTCCTTGAAAGACCTGCCTCACACAGCTCCATGCAGACCCTCGTTCCTGTCGACAGCCCCTGACCACATTCTGAGATCCCACTGAGACCCTGTCAGGGTGGGCTCTTCCTTAGTTCCCACACACGAGATTTACTGTATTTCTTTGGGCAATCTACTTCTATAGTGATATCACCTTGGAAACCCTATGAGGATTCTCTATGAGTAGGATCCGACTGGACACACTGAGTTTGTCTTTTATCAAATTTTTTTTTTTTTTGGAGGGACTGTATAAAAGGAACCCTGGTGAAGGAATGATTAAATCACTCATCTATTATCAGAAATGTCAGCAATTCAAACCCACCAGCCACTCCACCTGAGAAAGATGTGGCAGTCTGCTCTTGTAAAGATT
>NW_006922878.1:146317-150874 GCF_000298275.1 Orycteropus afer afer | reverse complement strand
TGAACACTTTTACTTCCAATGTTGTTTCCCCCACAGGTGATTCTGGCCGTCTGTCTCATGGCTACCGACACCGAGCGAGGCTGAGTCAGCTCATAAGAGTCCACAGCACCTGTAGGGGAGAGAAGGAAAAGGGTGTTTGAAGGTGAGGGGCTCAATGCCAGAAGACCCCTTCTCCCCTGAGCTCCAGGGAACCTGTATCCCTACAGGGCCCCTCCTGTTAGTCTATGCCTTATGGTTCCAGGGGTTTGGATGGAGGCTGGAGCCCTTGAATGAAAGACAACCCCTTCCACAGAAGCAGACAGTGCTATAGGGATTGAGACTCAGAAGCACAGCTGCCACCATGTAGGCCAGGCCCTCCTAGACCCCAGAGCTGCGAGAGGATACAGTTGGGGACATCACCTGTGTAATGAGCAAGGAGGATGAGGAAGAGTGGGGTCCAGTTCATGGTGGTGCTCAGAGACCTGCTTTCATAGACTCTACTGGACATGGTCTCCCTGGGCCTCTGTTATCCCCTTTTAGAAGTGGCTGTGGTTATGCAAATCAGTAGAGCTCAGGGCTGCCCTCGAGGGACCTCCTGGTTCCAGAGAAGGTTCAGCCCCATGACACAAAGAGGGATGGTGTCCCTTGCACCCTACCCTCAGCCCTCTGGATTCTTTTGTGCCTGGCTCCTGGGTCACCATCCCCATGTCCAACCTGCATTCTTGCCTCCCTCTTGGGCAGTGTGATGACCACAGTTTCCAGAAGCAACATCTCCTCTAGTTTTAGAGGACTCAGGTCCATGTTCACAAGACAATTCTTGAGCATGTTTTAGAGGGGCCCAGAGAATCACAGTGAGGTTGCCGAGGTAATTTGGGACCCAGCCCCTTCCTCTGCCTGTCCTGGTTCTGCAGGGAGGCAGTTCATTTTTGTCTATGAGCAGAGGTGCCTTGTCCATGAGCATTTGTGGAGAAGTCAGATGCTGAATCTAGTCCAAGCTCCACTCTTGGAAGCATTCAATAGAAAGTCTTCTCTGACATTGAAGACCTATTGTTTCTCTCCTCACTCCATCCCACAGGTGACAACAGGAGCTCAGAGAAGTGCAGGGTCCCACCTAGACCAGAGCCTTGAGGGGCAGAGGCTCCTCATGGGGAGTACAAGGACCGTTGAGAAGGTCTCAGTCTCTGGCTGGTTTGTGAGCTCCTGAGCAGGTGTTTTGCCTTAGTGTCCCCAGGGTGCAGTCAGGGTCAGGGACAGATGAGGAGCTGAAAGGCAGGCTTGTTGTTGGAGAGAAGGAGAGCCAGCTGCAGACTCCAAGCCGCTTCCTGTGATTTTTTGGTTGTAATGTCCATGATGTCAGTTGTCGGGAAATATGAAGCAGAATTTATCAAGACAGTACTGTGAGCTCTGGTGGGTAGTAGTGAATATGTCTGTAAAGTTTTACATCCTTGGAAGTTGAATGGGTGAATGGGGCAGTTCTAATCTGTCTCTCTGGTTGTTATGTGTGACATCAAGTCATTGACCATGGGTTTGGTTTGGGCTTTGCTTCCCTAAAGGCTGACAGTCTTAGAAATTTTATGGAGTCAGTTCCACTGTGTCCTCTAAAGGTGTCAATGGCAGTGGGTTTGCTATGAGTCAAAATGCACTCGATGGCAGTGGGTTTGGTTTGGGCTTTGCTTCTGTCAAGATTGCCAGCCTTGGAAACCCTCTAGAGCACTTCTAGTCTGTCTCTAGGGGCCCTATGGGTCAGAATGGACTTGATGGCAGTGGGTTTAATTTGTGCCACACACTTGGAAGGAGGAAAAACCAAATATGTCTCCTGTCCCCAACAGAGAGATCTTCTGAATCCTGGGATATGGACATGGTTTAAGCTCCCAGAGACCATAGGAACAGCTGTGTAGCAGGAACTTCATGTCTCCAGTGCATAGGGGTGGGAGGAACATCTAAGATCCCTGGAGGGGCTGGCATTTTCTGAGTGTGACAGAGCTTGCCCCCCAATTCACCATGATATGATTCAGGATCCTTGTTCCAAAATGACATGAAAAATAGGTCTTTTCCCCTCTAAGACACTCCCTTCCTGATAAGAATAGTCCTTAGGCCTATCATCAACACCCAGGTAAGTCAAGAAGACATCTCTCATGTCCCCATCACCCATGTGGTCATTTTTCCACAAATGGCAATGGCTTTGAACTCAACTACTCCTATGAGTATTGGAGCTCACAGTCACCAGCCTGTGTGGTCCTCCTGTAGCCCTATGGGTGGTGTGCCTGTTCCCAATGGGCTGAGTGGAAAGCTAAGTGCAGGAAGGTTGGAAACAAACCCAGTGGGTACAAATGACCCAGTGGGAAAAGCACCCAGGAGCCCAGATTCCAATCCAAGATGATTTTGACCACAACCTGGGGGGCAGGGAAGGACTGGGGTGGGCATGTTAGGCCTGGCTGGTTTGGGTATCCCAACCCCAACAGCCTGGGTCTGTCTGACTTCCCAATTACAATCAGCAATTATCAGGGACCCTGAAAGCTGTGGATATCTCTACAAATAACCAGCCTGTGCTCTTTTCCACAGGATGGTGTCATCTTAAGGCCAAGAAGCTACAACGGGAGGGGTGGCCTTTTGTACTTAAGGCCGAGGCTGTAATCCCTGGAGGTACCATCCGCTGTAACCACCCCCAGAAGGAGTAGGTGCTGATGGAGGTGGGTCCAGAATAGCCAACGTGGACCCCCTCTAGAGGGACATGACGAGGGAGGGGAGTGCTTGTTGAATTCTAATGTCCAGCCTCACGGAAGGAGGAAGGGGCCTCTGCCCTTCATGATGCAGTCTCAAGATGGTTCCGAAGGAAATGACTCCAGGGAACATTTTCAGCAAGGTGCTGACATGTCAACACTGCCCCCTGAAGGAGAGTAGCCTTTGTGGATGCAATGATAATGAAGCATATGACTTTTTTGACAAGGAACAATTGACAAAATAACTACAAGTTTTAGATTTTTCCTTTGAAATATTGTGTTAAGTTAATGAAGGAACTTTTGTGAACAACGGACTTGTTAGAAAGCATTGCAAGTAAAATGAATAAATGTATAAACAAATAAGTAAAACTTTGTTCTCTGTGTTCAAATTTGTTTCTGATATTTCTACCACACACCCGATGACCACATTACAAGCAGAAAGAGTAGCCAGGGTCAATACTACTTGGGTTAGAACAAATTTTTCCTTTGCTTCTTTGATTTTCTTCACTCTTTTTTCTCCTGAACTGAGAAAGACCAATTATTGCATCTTAGATAGCCATTTACAAGAATTTAGGACCCCAGTCACTACCCACCAAAGCATTACTATTATTTTTATTTCACCTTATGAATGGCAGTGAAACACTGTCTGACATAATACTGAAAACTGTATGAATAGCCCTGAAACATTGTCTGATATAGTGCCGGAAGATGAGTCCCTCAGGTAAGAAGGCATTCACAATACAACTGGAGAAGAGCTACTTCATCTAAGTGGAGTCAATCTTAATGATGTGGATGGAGTGAAGATACTGGGACCTCCATTTGCTGATGTAGCACAAAATGGGAAGAAACAGCTGTAACATCAATTAATAATTAGAACATGGAATGTATGAACTCTGAATCTAGGAAAATTGGAAGCTGTGAAAAACTAAATAGAACTCATAGAGATCGATATTCCAGGCAGCTGGAATAGACTGGTTTTTGCCATTTTGAATTAGACAACCATATGATATACTATGCTGGGAATGATAAATCAAAGAGGAATGGCATGGCAGTCATCATCACAAAGAATGTTTCAAGAACTATCTTGAAGTACAATGATGCCAGTGATAGAATAATATCCATATGCCTACAAGGAAGACCAGTTAATACTACAATTATTCAAATTTATGCACCAGGCACCTAAGCCAAAGATGTGGAAATTGAAGATTTTTACCAAATTCTGCAGTCTGAAATTGCCCAACATGCAATCAACATGTGTTGATTAATACTAGTGATAGGAATGCAAGAGTTGAAAACAGAGAAGAATCAACAGCAATTGGCCAATATGGCCTTGGTGATAGAAATGACACTGGAGATAGTGTGATACAATTTTGCAAGACCATTGATTTTATTTTTTTTAACAACATAAATGGTGTCCACACTTGTGGACTTTACAGATGTAGTACAAAGGAATCAGATCAACTACAAATGTGGGAAGAGGGGGTGTAGAAGCTCAATATATTCAGCCGAAACAAGACCAGCAGCTGAATGTGAAACAGACCATAAACTATTCATATACAAGTTCAAATTGAAGGTGAAGACAATTAAAACAAGTCAAAGAGAGGTAAAATATGACCTTGATTATATCTCACCTGAATTTAAGGACCATCTAAAGAGTAGATTTGATGCATTGAACACCAATGACTGAAAGCCAGAAGAATTGTGGGATAAGATTAAGACCATCATCCATGAATAAAGAAAAAGGTCATTAAGAAGACAGGAGAGGAAGAAAAGACCAAAATGGATGTCAGAAGAGACTCTGAATCTTGCTCTTCAGTGGAGAGTTGCTAAAGCAAATGGAAGAAATGACAAGATAAAA
>NW_006922878.1:141846-145927 GCF_000298275.1 Orycteropus afer afer | reverse complement strand
AAAAAAAAAAAAAACAAGGCTCCAGGATTTGATGGAATTGGCTTTGAGGTGTTTGAATAAATGGATGCTGGCTTGGAGACACTTACTCTTCAATGCCAAGATATTTGCAAGACAGTTCCCGGCCAACTGACTGGAAGAGACCCATATTTGTGCCCATTCCAAAAAAAGGTGCTCCAACAGAATTAAGAAATGATATTTAAAAAATCATTAGTATCACACACAAGTACATTTCTGCTGAATATAATTTAAAAAAACCCAAGAAACATACAAAAAAACCAGTTGCAGGAACACAACAGAGAGCTGCCAGGAATTCAAGCTGGATTCAGAAGAGTCCATGAAACAAGAGACATCATTGCTGATGTCAGATGGGTCTTGCCTGAAACAGAGACTATCAGAAAGATGTTCACCTGTGTCTTATTGAGTCTGCAAAGGCCTTCAACTGTGTGGATCATACTAAATGACTTTGCAAAGAACGGGAATTCCAAAACACTTAATTGTGCTTAAGAGGAGCCTGTCCATAGACCAAGAAGCAGTTGTTCAAACAGAACAAGAGGATGCTGCCTAGTTTAAAATCAGGAAGAGTGTGCATCAGGGTTGTATCTTTTCACCACACTTAATCTGTATGTGGAGAACATAATTTAAGAAGTTGGACTATATGAAGAATAGGCCATGAGGATTGGAGGAAGAATCATTAACAGGCTGCCATATGCAGATGACACAAGCTTTCTTGCTTAATGAGAAGAGGACTTTGAGCACTTACTGATGAAGATGAAAGACTCCAGCCTTCCAGATGGATTGCATCTCAACATAAAGAAAATGAAAATCCTCCCAACTGGACCAATAAGCAGCATCATGATCAATGGAGAGAAGGTTGAAGTTGTCAAGGGTTTCATTTTACTGGGATCCACAACCGACAACCATGGAAGCAGCAGTCAAGAATCAAACACGTATTATGCAAACAGTATTGAGCAAATCTGCTGCAAAAGACCTCTTTAATGTATTAAAGGGCAAAACTGTCACTTGGAAGACTAAGCTGCCCTTGACCCAAGCCATGGTACTTTGAATCACCTCATATGTATGTGAAAGCTGGTCAATGAATAAAGAAGACCGAAGAGGAATTGAGGCATTGGGATTGTGGTGTTGGTGAATAATATTGAACATACTATGGACTGCTAGAAAAAGGAACAAGTTGGTCTTGGAAGAAGCACAGCTGGAATGCCCCTCAGAAGTGAGAATGGGAAGACTTCATCTCTTGTACTTTGGTCATGTCGTCAGGAGGGACCTAGAGAAGGACATCATGCTTGGTAAAGGAAAATGACAGGAAAAATGAGGGAGACTCTTTATGACATGGACTGCCACCATGGCAGCAGCAATGGGCTCAAACATAGCGACAGTTGTGAGGATGGCCCATGACCGGGCAGTGTTTGGTTCTATTGTATATAGGGTCCCCATGAGTCAAAATTGACTCTATGACATGTCATGACAACAAAAACCTAATGAAACCCAATGCTATATATAGAGTTGAATCTGACTCACAGTGACCCTACAGTATACTTTATATTACGCATAAGGTTTCCTGGCAGCTCTGGTAGCGTAGTGCCTAAGGCACTTGACTGCTAACCAGAAGGCTGGCAGTTCAAACCCACCAGCCACTCCTTTGAAGGATGGTTGTTGTTGTTGTTGTTGTTATGTGCCGTCGAGTCAAACACGACTCATAGCGACCCCTCCTTGGGTTTCCAAGGCACTATCACTACGGAAGTAGGATAGCCCAACCTTCCTTCCGAGGAGTGGCTGGTGGGTTTGAACCGCCAGCCGTCTGGTTAGCAGGCAAGTGTCTTAGCCACTATGCTACCAGAGCTCCCTTGAAGGATGGTGGGTAATCTTTTTCCACAGTGATATCGCCTCAGAAACCCAAGGAAGGCTCGCTTGGAGTCAGATCCAACTTCAAGGCAGTGAGTTTGGGTTTTTTTATAGGGTTTCCCAAGCTGTAAATTTTTACAGAAGCAGCCTGCTGTGTCTTTTTCCCGCGGGGCAGCTGATGGATTCAAACCATCGACCTTCAGGTTATTAGCCCAGCACTTAACCACTGATACACTAGGGCTCCTTTGGTTAGTAACATTGTTCTGTTTAAACGTAATGTGTTGCTATTCATTTTCAATTTCTCCCATTTGTTGTTTCCTTGTCATGATGGCTGGCTTGTGATCACTTCTGGCCCTTGTGTATATGTAGGCAGAGTTTACTTTCCTTCGCGTTTGAAAGATGCTCTCTCTGGGAAAAGAATACAAGCTATCCATTCCCATGGATTCCTCTGTGGACAATCCCAGAAAGGTGATCCCTAAGCTTAACGGTCTCAGCTGAAGGTCTCAGCATTCTGGACTCATCTAGGAGAGCTGGGCCAAGGAGGGTCTGTCACCACACATATAGGAATCCAGAGGTCATGAGCATTGTTTCCTTAACTCATCCCCAGCCAAGACAACCCTAAGCCAGCCAGATCATTGCAGGCCCAAAGCCTCTCCTGATGCATTGTCTGTGGAGCCAGCCCAGTGGGTGGTATGGAGGGGTCCTGGAAGCTGAGATCTGGAGAAATGGAACAGGCCTGCTCATGTTTTGTCCACTGTCGTCCTGGGCTCAGAGGAAGAGTGAGACACAGAGAGGGTTCGTGTCTCACTTCCCCGTCTGCCTGTTTCACCATGAGGATCATAACTACCGTCAAATGACTGACAGGAATAGTCAGCCTTGTCCTCAGCCTGGGCTCTGCTGATGGTCAGGGTGGCCATATTCCTTGAGTGGGAGCCAGAGAACGCATCAGGGATCCCTGAGCGCTATTCAATGTCTGCATAGATGACTGGCTCAGGGGCCTGGCCTGGCTTCGGCTAGAACCAATGAGCATAGTTCTCAGAGAGGAGTTCTCCAGAGCAGGTGTTGCTCGCTGGCTGTCTCCTGGCCACCGACACTGAGGGTGGTTCAGTCAGCTCAGAGGAAGCCACGGAGCCTACAATAAAAGAGAGGGGAAAGAAGTCTAAGGCAAGGGGCTCATTCCCAGAAGGTGCTCCCCGGGACCATGGATGGGATGAGCTCAGGGTTTGGGGTGGGCATTTGGGGTTGAGCAGAAGGGCAGGGCCTGGGAGGCAGCACCTGTGCAGAGAGTGAGGAGAAGGAGCAGGAGAAGGGTCCAGGCCATGGTGGGGATGTCTGATCTCTGGCTTCTGAGTCACAGCTGCGTAGGGTCCCTAGCCCCCAGGGGAGGAAGGAGCATGTATGTAAATGAGACCTGTTCTCATTGGGCCTCAGGAGGCAGCTTGAGATTTGAGAGGAAACCAGACCCAAGATCAGCAGGGAGGAGAGGGCCCCCCTTCAGTGCACACCATCAATCCCACCATCTCCTCTTCCCTGAGCCCAAGGAGAGCCTGTCACACTCTCAAAGCCTTCATGGCATTGTTCTATGACAATCTCCATTCTCTCATTCTTTACTCTACCCTGTCACATCTCTCCTGTGCCCAGGGTCAACCCAGAAAGGGTCTGTTCTTCCTGTAGGGGGCATGGCGTCCATCCAGAAGGGGGTCTGGTGTCTGATCACCATGTTCCCCACATGAACGCCCTTGAAGTCAGGGGGATTCCACTGCTTTGCTCTCAACCTCAAAAAGGTCCTAATACAGCTGTCACCTGGTAGGTCATTAACTAATGTTCCACAGTTGACCAGTATATGATTTTTGGTATTTAACTAGGAAGGAGTTGACATAGTGGAGGGACACTCATGCTACAGATCTCTTATTCATGAGAACGAGGAACTTCTAGAGTCATTTCTAGAAAAACCAAAGCAAGGCCAGAACTGAGGTAGAACCCTGCCTCAATCTAGCAGCAAGTGATATCCGTCTATGCATAACGGAATTAAAAACAAAAACAAACTCATTGTTATCAAGTCAATTCCAACTCATAATGACTCCCTCCTTGGGTTTCCAAGGTGGTATCTCCAATGTTGTGTTGTATCTCATTAGGTTTTACTCATAATTATTACAATGATAGCTTAGTGTGGAGTAAAAACTTTTAGTACTTGTGTTATTGTAATATTAAATACAATTTA
>NW_006922878.1:139453-141245 GCF_000298275.1 Orycteropus afer afer | reverse complement strand
ACCATGGGAACAACCACACAGAACTGGGGTCCAGCCAAGTTGACACACAGCTCCAACTATCACAACTGGTAACCACAAGGCTGGCAGTTCAAACCCACCAGCCACTCCTCGGAAGGAAATGGGGCAATCTATCAGGGGTCCCTGCATCCTGGTTCAAGAATATTGTAGCCTCCAGCAGGAAGGGACCATCTGTGTTGTTCAACACTCTGCCCCAATCACCTGGCTGAGGCTCTCACATACATTAGGTGCCCCATGATTATTTCTTCATCCAATGGACAAAATGTCCAGGATTCAACACCGTGACTGCCTGGCCAGCACCTCCAACCCCAACAACAAGGACTTCTGACTTGAGAAGACTTCCAGCCCCCATTTTGGCCTCACTCATACTAAGATGATCTCTAGCCCAGGACCCTGTCCCCAGGAAAATGGACCTCCCTACACTAACTCACAGTGACCTCACCTACCCCCTGATCTATGTCCCCTGATGTCACAAATCTTGGTTACAATTTGGGCTTTCCTCTATGAGGCTCTCTTTGTGGGAAGAGGCACTCACAAACCTGTCTTCAGCACTAAGTTAGTCCAGGAAAGTGTCTCTTGTGTTCTATCATTTGTGTGGTCACTGTTCACAACTGGGCATGTCTTCAATCTAGACCGAGCCTATGACTGACGGAGCTCACAGCCACCACCCGGTGTATTCCTCCCATGACCTTGGTGGCAGGTGTTGCAGCTCCCAGTGGGCAGAGTAGGAGTCTGGGGCCCAAGCAGGTTGGAGACAAACCCAGTGTAGATGAATGGCCCAAGAGAACAGGACCAAAGAATGAGTCCCCAGGAACCTGGACTCAAAGTCATGGCACTTTTGAGCATAGCAGGAGCGGTGAGAGACTGAGGGTGGGCAGATAGGACCAGGTGGTTGCTGAGGGCTACAACGCCAAAGACTTGGGCCCCTGAGGTGTGATTGCTGAGATGGATTTGGAGTTTATCCTGGACCTTAAGTGCTGGTAGATATCTCTGGAAATATCCACACAGGGGTCTTGTCTGCAGAGATGGTGTTTCTCCCAGACCAATGATCCTGCAGAGGAAGGATGAGCCTGAGGCTGAAGGTAACATACCAGGAGGTTGCATCCCCTGAAGAAACCCTCAAACTGAGGAGTGTTGCCTTTAGAGTGTTATGGGTGTCGTTGGGTGAAAGCATACCCTGTGCAAAATATTAGGAGGTGTATTGAAGGTCCACAGATGGTCTGGTCCATGAAGACTTCCAATTCACTGAGTGAAGATGGCCTCTCCTGTGGACCATGGAGAAGAAAGCATTCTTGTACAGTTAATGCCAGAGCTAACCTTACAAAGTCATGAATGGCTGAAAGAAAATCAGGGGAGGCCAAGGTGGGATATGTAAGAATGAGGACTTAGCAGGACTTGGTGGATAACATACATGTGGAATTACATGAATGCTGACATGCACATGATGACAAGTGTATGAGCTCTTCAGCTTATTACAGGATGGACAAGACAGTGGTAGCACAAGTGTTTGTGGTGACCAGCTTTTAAAATTGCTTTCTTGATAATGTCTGTCCCTGAGGGTTCATTGTAAAGATTTGTCAGCCATGCTGTACCTCAAGACCCTTTGACATAGCTATTGGATCTGGCATCTGTTCAACCACAGCAGAAAGACCCCTGGGGAATAAGTTTGTGATACCCTGCACCTGCCAGACCACAGAGAGATAAATTTCCTTCGGGTATGTGGTTAGGTCAACAACATGGCTAGGGAAACGGCTCTTAGAAAAGTAACTTCAAC
>NW_006922878.1:137300-138663 GCF_000298275.1 Orycteropus afer afer | reverse complement strand
GAATCAGGGTAGAAGTGTGCACCATTGGGATTTCAATGGCTGATGTTTCTGGAGATGCCCAGTACTTTCCCTGTGGTGTTTCTGGGTGAACTGGACCTCCCATCCTTCAGTTACCACCTGGGGCCGTTAATCATTGTATCACCCATGGATAACCTGACCATGGAATTCAGTTCTCGCTGTGTGCCAGCCCACTGACCACAATGCACAGCCCAGCCCAGTTCAGCTCAACACACAGAAGTTGACTATGCATTGTTCAGAGAGGCTGGTGCAAGGACAGTTCAGGTAACCTGATTCCAGTGTTGAAATGCCCTTCCATGACTTTGTGTCCATTGAGGTGAATCGAGAGGGCTTGACAAATCACATGTCTTCTGCAAAGATGTCAATGTCCAGAAAACCTGCGTACACCCTCAATGGACCCACGCTTCCTGTAAATGTAGGAGCTCAGACAGATGCTGCCCTTCTGGTTGTTAGCAACATCCAGTTCCTTGCAGTTATAGGACTGAGGGCTCTGAGTCCTTGCTCCCAGAGGCTGTCTGCTTTCTTCCTCCTGCTCTCTATGTGGCCCCTTCAGTGATGCCCCATCTAGTCTTCTCACATTTGAGTCTCTCTTCCTGTGCTTTTGGCTACATCTCTCTGACTCTACCTGGGAAAGTGCTTACTTTTAAGGGTTCATGTGCTTAGATTGAGTGCAAGTAGATAATCCCACATAATCTACATGTAATAAGCCTATTAATATATGGACTATAATTATAAGGGATAATTATTGACAATCGTTATTGTAAACAATTAGTTTCTGTCTGATTTTGTTATCTATACTAAGTTCTACAAACGTAAGTATAGGTGCAAAGTCCTATGTGTCATATACGGCACCATATCCCAGCATTCCAGGGAGTGAGGTGTGCACATCTGTGGGCCCACTTTATGTAGCACAGGGCTGAGAGTCACCTGGGCCCTGTACTTCATTTTCTCCACATTGGGGCTCAGACGTTAGGATTTCCACTGTAATGATGCAGAGCAGGAAAGGGACGGTTGGGAATAACTCACTCATCCCGTTTTATACAGTTTGACAGCTGGGTGGTTGTAAGCCATTGTTAAGTGGTCAGCTTTGAATTCCCTCCATCTTCTTCCAGCTGTAAGCGATATGAATCTATGGATACACAAAGCAGTGATATTTCGTGAGTCTTCATGACAACTTAATACATGTGTGTATGTTGTTTCCTATCGTGTTTTACTAATAATTGTTGTTATTGTTGTTATGTGCCGTCAAGTCGGACCTGACTCATAGCGACCCTTCCTTGGGTTTCTGAGGCAGTATCACTACGGAAGTAGATTGCCCCATCTTCCTTCTGAGAAGTGGCTGGTG
>NW_006922878.1:132086-136530 GCF_000298275.1 Orycteropus afer afer | reverse complement strand
TGGTGTCTTCAGAAATGGTGACTACCCTGGACCAAGGATCCTGCTTGGGGACTGATGAATCTGAGGCTCACCCAGGAGGCCTGGAGCACCATTCCCTCCAAAGCTAAGGTGCATGACTCTGGTGGGTTCCGGAACAGTCTTCATGAGCCCCATGGTGAGGGAGGGGACCTTCTTTGAGGACCCGCGGCAGTGTCTCTGTCCACTCAGAAGGAGGAAGAGGCCTCTGCCCTTCCTGCTGCAGTCTTACAGCATGTCCAGGAGCTCACACCCTACATGAGTTAAATGACAGTGCTGCCCCCTGCAGGCGGGAATGACCTTCCTGGATTGGCTAATGAGGAGGAGGATGACTTGTTCCGTGAAGAAGAATGAACAAATTAACCACAAATTTAGGATTTTTTCTTCTAATTATGGGAAATCAATTATCTGGCCAAACCTTTGCTGATCTTGCCTATCAGCTCACTTATCAGATCAAAGTTTACTATCAGGACCTGTTTCTAGACCTTCCCCTCTGTGCCCTCAATCTTGTGCTGCTATGTCCCAGTCTGGCCCATTTCTCCATATTTCTTTCCTTGAAAGACCTCTCTCACACTGGTCCATGCTGACCCTCATTCCTGTCGACAGCCTCTAACCACCTTCTGAGACCCCACACAGAACCCATCAGAGGTCTCCCTTAATATCCACACACAAGAACTGCTGGATTTCTAGGTTGCTGCCAACTATATAAAAGGAATCTGGTGGAGCATGATTGAATCGCTCAGCTATTAACAGAAATGTCAACAGTTCAAACCGACCAGTCTCTCCAATTGAGAAAGATGTGGCAGTCCCCCTCCAGAAAGATTTCCAGTCTTGGAAACCCTGTGGGACAGTTCTACTCTGTCCTATGATGCTATGAATAGGAATCAATAGAAGACAGTCAGTTTGGTGACGATGGGGGACTGTAGGGAGCGGGAGGTGGTAGTTCAGAATGACCTCCATTTCCAGTGGAAGATGCTGAGATCTGGATGTGCAGGAAGTTGTTCCTTTCTGTGGAAAGTGTAAAGGTCATGGTAGGATTAGAAAGTTCTACTGCCTGGTGAAAGTCTCTCCTGCACAGTGTGATGTTGGGGCAGGGGTGTGAAGGCCCGGCTGGGAGGGCAGGTTTCTGTCTCACTTCCCCGTCTGCTTGTGTCACTGTGAGCTTTAGCACTGCTGTCCCACACCTGACAGTAATAGTCAGCTTCGTCCTCAGCCTGGGCTCTGCTGATGGTCAGGGTGGCCGTGTTCCCAGAGTTGGCACCAGAGAATCGGTCAGGGATCCCCGAGGGCCGGTTGCTGTCCCTGTAGATGACCAGCACAGGTGCCTGGCCTGGCTTCTGCTGATACCAGGAGGTATATTTACCTCCAATGTTGTTTCCCCCACAAGTGATTCTGGCCGTCTGTCCCAGGGCCACTGACACTGAGTGTGGCTGAGTCAGTTCATAAGAGACCACAAGGCCTGTAGGAGAGAGAAGGAGAGATGTGTTTGAAGGTGGGAGGCTCAATGCCAGTAGACCCCTTCTCCCCTGAGCTCCAGGGAATCTGTATGCCTACAGGGCCCCCTCCTGTCAGTCTATGCCATATGGTTCCAGGGGCTTGTCTGGAGGCTGGAGCCCTGAATGAAAGTTAACCCCTTCCACAGAACACAGGCCGTGTCTACAGGGCTTTAGACCCACAAGCACAGCTGCCACCATGTAGGTCAGGCCCTCCTAGAACCCAGAGCTGTGAGAGGATACAGTTGGGGACCTCACCTGTGCAGTGAGCAAGGAGGGTGAGGAAGAGTGGGGTCCAGTTCATGGTGGTGCTCAGCGACCTGCTTCCGTAGACTCCCCTGGGCATGGTCTCCCTGGGCCTCTATTATTCCCTTTTTGAAGAGGCTGTGGTTATGCAAATCAGTAGAGCTTAGAGCTGCCCTGGAGGGACCTCCTGGTTCCCGAGAAGGCTCAGCCCCAGGGACACAGAGAGGGATGGCATCCCCTGCATGCTACCCTCAGCCTCTGGGCTTCCTTTGTGCCAGGCTACTGGTTCACAGGTCAACACCTCCATGTCCAACCTGCATTCTGACCTCATTCTTTGGCAGTGTGATGACCACAGTTTCCAGAGGCAACATCTCCCCTAGTTTTAGAGGACTCAGGTCCATGCTCAAGGGATGATGCTTGGACATGTCTACAGGGGCTCAGAGAATCACAGTGAGGTTGCTGAGGTAATTTGGAACCCCAGGCTCTTTCTCTGCCCATCTTGGCTCTGAAGGGAGGCAGTTCATTTTTGCCTATGAGTGGAGATGTCCTGTCCATGACCATTTGTGGAGATGTCAGATGCTGAATATAGTTCAAGACCCAACCTTGGAAGCATTCAATAGAAAGTCTTCTCTGACATTGAAGACCTATTGCTCCCCTTCCTCACTCCACCTCACAGGTGACAACGGGAGCTGAAGAAGTGCAGGGTCCCACCTAGAGCAGAGCCTTGAAGTGTAGAGCTCCATGCACATGGGGAGAGTGCAAGGACCGTTGAGAAGTTCTCAGTCTCTGCTCTGGATTGTGAGTCCTGCACAGGTGTTTTGCCTCAGTGTCCCCAGGGTGCAGTCAGGGCTGGGGACAGATGGGGAGTTGAAAGGCAGGCTTGTTGGAGAGGAGAGCCAGCTGCAGACTCCAAGCCACTTCCTGTGATTTTTGGGTTGTAATGCAGATGACCTCAGGTGCCAGGAAATATGCATATCACAAAATCTTTAATTAATGAATGAAGCAGAATTTATCAAGATATTACTGTGTGCTCTGGTGGGTGGTGGTGAATACATCTATAAAGGTTTAGATCCTTCAAAGCTGAATGGGGCAGTCCTTATGTGGCTCTTCGGTTACTATGAGTCGAAATCAAGTCAATGACCATGGATTTGCATTGGGTTTTGCTTTCATAATGACTGACAGTCTTAGAAATTTTATAGGGTTAGTTCCACTCTGTCCTCTATGGGTGCCCAATGGCAGTGGGTTTGCTATGAGTCAAAATCCACTCGATTGCAGTGGGTTTGGTTTGGGCTTGGCTTCTGTAAAATTGCCAGCCTTGGAAACCCTGTAGAGCAGTTCTACTCTGTCTCCAGGGGCCTATGGGTCAGAATGGACTCGATGGCAGTGGGTTTCCTTTCTCCTACACACTGGGAAGCAGGAAAAACCAACTATGTCACTTGTCCTCTAAAGAAAGATCTTCTGAAATTTGGGATATGGACATGGGAGGAGCTCCCAGAGACCATGGGAGCAGCTGTGTAGCAGGACATGCATATCCTCAGTGCAGAGTGGTAGGACAGAGACCTAAGATCCCTGGAGGGGCTGACATTTTCTAACTGTGGCAGAGCTTGTCCATCAATTCAACACGATGTGATGTGGGATCCTTGTTCCAAAACTACATGAAAATTAAGCCATTCCCCCTCTAAGACATTTGCTTCCTGGTGAGAATAGTCCTTAGGCCTGTCATCAACAAGAAGACATCTCTCATGTCCCCATCATCCATGTGGTCATTTTTCCCACAAATATCAATGAGTTTGGACACACCTAATCCTATGACTATTGGAGCTCACAGTCACTAGCCTGTGTAGTCCTCCTACACCCCTGTGAGTGGTGTGGCTGTTCCCAGTGGGCAGAGCGGGAAGCTAAATTCAGGAAGGTTGGAAACAAATGCAGTGGGTACAAATGACCCAGTGGGAAAAGCACCCAGGATCCCAGATTCCAAGCTAACATGGTTTTGAGCACAACCTGGGGGGCAGGGAGGTACTAGGGTGGGCATGTTAGGCCTGGCTGGGTTTGGGGATCCCAACCCCAACAGCCTGGGTCCCCGTGATCTGATTTCCCATTATAATCAGCAATTATTAGGGACCCTGAAAGGTGTGGATATCACTACAAATAACCAGCCTGTGCTCTTTTCCACAGGATGATGTCATCTTAAGGCCAAGAAGCAGCAAAGGCGGGGGTGGCCTTTTGTACTTAAGGCCAAGGCTTTAATCCCTGGAGGTACCATCCGCTGTAACCACCCCCAGAAGGAGTAGGTGCTGATGGAGGTGGATCCAGAATAGCCAACATGGACCCCCTCTAGAGGGACATGACGAGGGAGGGGAGTGCTTGTTGAATTCTAATGTCCAGTCTCACAGAAGGAGGAAGAGGCCTCTGCCCTTCAGGATGCAGTCTCAAGATTGTTCCGAAGGAGATGAGTCCAGGGACCATTTTCAGCAAGGTGCTGACACGTCAACATGAACTTCATGGCCACACTGCCCCCTGCCGTGGAGTGGCCTATGTGCATGCAATGATAATGAGGTGAATGACTTTTTTCAGGAAGAACAATGGACAAAATAACTACAGGCCTGGCCTGGCTTCTGCTGGGACCAGTGAGCATAGCTCTCAGAGAGGAGTTCTCTGGGGCAGGTGATGAGGGCTGTCTTTCCAGGCCA
>NW_006922878.1:121409-129316 GCF_000298275.1 Orycteropus afer afer | reverse complement strand
GTTAGGTGCCCCATGACTATTTCTTGATCCAGTGGACAAATATCCAGGATTCACCACTGTGACTGTCTGTCCAGGACCTCCTCCCCCAACAACTGGGACCTTTGCCTTGAGAAGACCCCACAGCCCCCATTTTGACCTCACTCAGACTAAGATGACCTCCAGCCCAGGACCCTGTCCCCAGGAAAATGGCCCTCACTGCACTAACTCACAGTGACCTTACCTACCTCCTGATCTATGTCCCCTGATGTCCAAAATATTGGTCACAATTAGAATTTTCCTATATGACCCCCTCCTGAGAAGAGGCACCCACAAGGCTGTCATCAGCACTAAGCTCATCCAGGAAGGTATCTCTTGGGTTCTATCCTCCATGCAGTCACTTTTCCCAACTTGACATGTCTTCAATCAAGACCGAGCCTGCAACTGATGGTGCTCACAGCCACCACATGGTGTGGTCCTCCCATGGCCTTGGTGGTAGGTGTTACAGCTCCCAGTGGGTGGGCAGTGTAGGTGTCTTGAGCCAAGGGAAGTTAAAAACAATCCTAGTTGAGATGAATGACCTAAGAGAACAGGACCCAAGAGCAAGTTCTCAGGAATCTGGACTCAAAACCATAGCATTTTTGAGCAAAGCAGGAGTGGTGAGAGACTGAGGGAGGACAGATAGGACCAGGTACATGTTGAGGGCTACAGCTCCAAAAGCCTGGACCCATGAGATGTGATTTCTGAGACAGAGCTGGAGCTTATCATGGACCTTAAATGCTGGTAGATGTGTCTAGAAATAACCACACAGCAGCCTTGTCTGCAGAGATGGTGTTTCTCCCAGACCAATGATCCTGCAGGGGAAGGATCAGCCTGAGGCTGAAGGTAACATACCCAGAAGGTTACATCCCCTGAAGAAACCCTCAAACTGAAAAATGATGCCCTGAGAGTGTTTCAGGTGTCCTTGAGTGAAAGCATACCCTGTGCAAAATAATATTAAGAGGTGTATTGAAGGTTCACAGAGGGTCTGGACCATGAAGACGTTCAAAATCACCGAGTGAAGATGCCTCTCCAGTGGACAATGAAGAAGAGAGCATTCTTGCACCTTTGACACCAGAACTAACCTTACAAAGGCATGAACAGCTGAAAGAAAATCAGGGGAGGCCAAGGTGGGATATGTAAGGGTGAGGACTTGGCAGGGCCAGGTGGTTAACATACATGTGGGATGATATGATTGGTGATGTGGATATGATCACATGTGTATGAGCTCTTCAGCTTACTACAGGATGGGCAGGACAATGGTAGCACAAGTGTTTGTGGTGACCAGCTTTCAAAATTGCTTTCTCGATCATGTCTGTCCCTTAGGATGCATTGTAAAGATTTATCAGCCATGCTGTGTCTCAAGATCCTTTGACATAAGCTGTTGGATCTTGCATCTGTTCAACCACAGCAGAAAGACCCCTGGGGAATAAGATTGTGATGCCCTGCACCTGCCAGCCCACAGAGAGAAAAGTTTCCTTTCGGGTATGTGGTTAGGTCAACACCAAGATTAGGGAAACAGTATTTAGAAAAGACAACTTCAACATGGATTCCAGAGTCAGCTTGAGACTTGAGGATGGAGATATGGCTCCACTTCCAGACTTTTCTACTTACACACAGCGAGCACCTCAGATTTTAGTCTCTACCCTTGGTAGACCTGATGGGCCCGTCTAGAGAGACATGGTGAGGGAGGGGACCCTCTCTGTATGAAGCCCCTTGTCCAACCCCACAGTGTCTTCTCAGAAGGAGGAAAAGGGCTCAGCCCTTCAGGCTACAGTCACACAGCTTGTCCTGGAGAAAGTGAGTCCAGGGCCCATTTCTTGCAGGGGCTGATACCCAACGTGAGCCTTATGACAACACTACCCCTGCAGGCAGGATGACTTTTGTGCATGTGATAATAAGGAGGACAATTTTCGCCATGAAGAATAATGAGCAAATTAACCGCCGACTTTGGGTTTCTACCATGAAATAATGCCTGTTTCTATGAATCACTGAGCTAAGTGTTCTGAAAAACATGGGCTTCCCTTTAAATCCTTGCAAATGAATAAGTGAATGAATAAAATTCTTTCTACACTTTAACATTTCAGAGAGCTTTCCTTTGACCCACCCAATGACCACCTTCCAGTAATGATCAACAGAGGGAGCCAGGGACCCTAGCAATTAAGTGAGAATCGGCTTTATGCAGGCAGAGTGGAGTAAGATGAAGTAAGTTAGAGCCAGGAGAAAACACCCAAGAAAATATTTAGAGGTCCTCATCTGAGGCTCAGATGGAGCTGGAGGTGCCTCAGAGTTCCTGTTGGTTGTCCTAAGGGTCATGCAAGAAGAACCGTGAAGTTGAGGTCGGTTGACTAGACCCACCTGGCTATGTATGAAGCCCTGATGTCCTCTGCAGAATTTGTGCTGACAATGTGCCTCTCCTGCAGCTGGGTTCCTGAGATCCTGACAATGTGTCAGGGTCTGGCCTTCTGGACAGAGTGGGCTTTGCGTTTAGAAGAGCCTGGAAGGATGCAGATGGGAGGGTCCAGGTTCCACAGAGTCAGGAGGAGGTTGTGGATTATGGAGAGGGGCATGCAGCTGAGGCTCCTGGGAGGGGGGACATGAGAAGAAGTTGATGGGAGGGCTTTGGGAAGGGAAGGGCCAGCAGGTGGGTGGAGACTATGGAGATGAGGGGGGCACAGAGGACCATGAGTGGAAGGTAGGGCTTGGGGATGGCAGGGCGTTGGGAAAGGCAGTGCCTAGAATTGAGTACAGACTATGGAGATGACTCAGGTGGCAGAGGATCATGGCATGCTGAGGCCAACACCTGAGTAGGAAGCAAAGAATATTTGTGAGAGACAAATTACTTGTGTCTGTAAAGGTCGCTCAACAGAGCTTCCCAACCCAGACAGCATTGAGACCTGGAGAACCTGTTCCCTCTGTCTGGAACCCATTGTGAACACACCCTCGGTGGGATCCTCACAGTGTTCTTTCCACCAAAGGTAGAATGAGATCCTGTAGGCAGGGACCTAGAACACAACCCTGATTCCTCCAGGTGATGGTCCAAATAGATTTATACACACTTTCTCTTTGTTGGCACCATCAATACTGCCATGAATGTTTTTTGGTCCTGAGACTAAGACCACTTGTATTGCAGGATTTAAATGTTTGTTTCAAGAAATTCTTGCCAGGAAGATAATGGTGTGAACCAAGAAATACCATCACTCTTTGCTCCAGGAACATCCTGAAAAGCAATCACACAATAAACCCTTTGGTCATCTCCCAAACAGCAAGTTTATCAGATCAAAGTATCCTATCAACTCTTCCTTCTTGACCTTTCCCTCTCTGTCCCCAGTACTGTGCTGTTATCCACAGATGTGGCCTATTTCTACTTTTCCTTCCTTGAAAGATCTGCCTCACAAAAGAGCCCTAGTGAAGCATGCTCTTGATTTTGATCCCTGTAAACACACGCTGACCTACTCTGAGTCCACTCTGTGTCCCCGTCAGGGTGGCTTCTCCTTACTTCTCACACGGTGAGGTTCCTGAGGTCGTTAGAGCAGCAGGCTTAGTGGCGCAATGGTTAAAATGCTTGGTTGCTAACCACACGGTCAGTGGTTCACACCCACCAACTGCTCAGTGGGAGAAAGCTATGGTAGTCTATTTCTGTGAAGATTTATAGGCTTGGAAACCCTATAGGGCATTTTCTATCCTGTCCTGCATGGTCTCTCCATGTTGGATTTGACTTGAAGGCAATGGATGTGGTGGTCTTCAGGGAGCTGGACGTGGACGTTCAGAATGGCCTGCTCCATATACAGTGGAAAGATGCTGAGACCTGGACGTGCAGGAAGTTGTTCCCTTTCCTTAGGAGTATAAAAGCTGAGGCAGGACTGGAAAATTCTACTCCATATGGAAAGTCCATCCTGCTCAATGTGACTGGGGGGGGGGGCCTGGTGAGCCAGGCTAAGTGGGCAGGTTTATGTCTCTGTTCCCCATCTGCCTGTGTTACTGTGAGCAGTATCACTGTCTGACACCTGACAATAATAGTCAGCCTCGTCCTCGGCCTGGGTCCTGCTGATGGTCAGGGTGGCCGTGTTTCCTGAGTTGGAGCCAGAGAATCGGTCAGGGATCCCTGAGGGCCGGTTGCTATCATTATAGATGACCAGCACAGGGGCTTGGCCTGGCTTCTGCTGGTACCAGTAGGCATATTTACTTCCAATGTTGTTTCCTCCACAGGAGATGCTGGCCGTCTGTCCTAGGGCCACGGACACTGATGGCGGCTGAGTCAGCTCATAGGAGGCCACAGGGCCTGCAAGAGTGAGAAGAAAATGTGGGCTTGCAGCTGAGGGGCTAAACCCCAGTCGATGCTCCTTCCCTTGAGCTCTACAGAATCCGTGGACCCCCAGGGGCCCCTGCCATCAGCTCCACCTCTGGGCTTCAGGATCATAGCCAGAAGCAGGAGCCTTTGAGTGAAGGACAGCCCTCCTCCACTGGAATGGATGATGCCTCCAGAGCTGCATCCCCATGAGCACAGCTGCCCCAGATAAGCCGGGCCCTGATGAGCTCAGAGCTTGGCAGGTCCAGGACCCAGGGCTGGGGGTAACACCTGTGCAGTGAGCGAGGAAAGTGAGGAAGAAGGGGATCCAGTTCATGGTGGTGGTGCTCAGAGACCTGCTTCCTGAGAAGATGGTGGCCATGGTCTCTCCTGGCCTCTATTATCCCTTTCCTGAAGGGGCTCTGGTTATGCAAATCAGCAGAGCTCAAGGACTGCCCTCTAGGGAGTTGTGTGGCCACAGAGAAGACATCCCCAGGGACATAAAGAAGAAGGCAGTCCCTACACTCCACCTTTAACTAAGGGGAGCCTCAAAGCTCCAGAACTGACATCTCCATGTCCACTTGTGTCTTATCTTTGCTCCTTGCTTGTCTGCTGAACAGTAGGTGCAAGAGGTGATGTCTCTTTTGACTGTAGAGGACCCAGAGGTCCGTGCTCACTGGGTGGTCTTGGAGGGGACCAGAGAGTCGTAGTGGGGATGCTAGGGTCGTCCTGGACCCTACACTCCTCCTGTGCTCCTCCTGGCTCTGCAGCAAGGCAGGGCATTATAGTCTAGGACCAGAGGTGTTCTGTCCATGAACCTTTGTGGAGGAGTCAGATGCTGAATCCAGTCCTAGTTCTACCCTTGGAATCTTTCAATTCGACATTTCTCTGACATTCAAGGACCCATTCCATCCAGACCTCACCCCATTAGGTGACAATGGGAGCTCAGAGAGGTGCAGGGTTCCAGTCAGATCACAGCCCTGAGTTGCAGAGCCTCACATGCACATGGGACATGTAAGGACCATAGAGATGCTCTCAGTCTCTGCACTTGTCTGTGAGCTCCGGGGCAGGTGACAGGAGCTTTGCTTCAGTGTCCCCAGGATGCAGTCAGGGACAGGGACAGTTGGGGAGTTGAAAGAATGTATGAGAAAATGAGGACCAACTGCAGACTTTCGGACACCTCCTGGGGTCATTGATTATTGTGAAGTTGCCTTTAGGTGCTGGGGAAATGTATCTTCTCAGAAAAACTGTAATTAATGAATCAAAAAAAAAAAAAGTATCAAGATACTGCTGTGGGCCAGGCACTGGGAACCACAGAATAAAATGTTTCACCTGCCTCCTAGAGAGAGATATTCTAGACCAGATACATGGACCTAGGAGGAGATTCCAGAGACCATGGGGAGCAGCTGTGTAAAAGGGCATGCGGGTCCTCAATGCATAGGGTGGGATGGGCATGTGCATCCTGGGGAACAGGCATTATGGAGAGAGAGTTCACACGCCTTGGCTGAGCTGAAAGAAGAAAGGACTTTCCAGGATCTGTGATCAGACAGAGAGGTAATGTCTCTGAGAGCTACATCAGAGAGACACAAAGACAGTGACAAGGAAGTTGCTCTAGAAAGGGACACCTTTCCATTTGTGGTCACAGTGAGGACCCTGGCTGCACTTTGGGATCCCTGGGAAGATTGAATACCTGCTGCCCAGGGCTCAGTGTCTCAGTGTCCCTGCCCAGTGACTCTCTGCTGCCCTCTGGGGTCTGCTCTGCTTGTGCTGGAGCCCACATGCATCCTTGGTCCAGGTGCCAATCCCAACCACTGCTTGTGTTGTGCGCCCCTGATCCATGGACTGAGTCTCCAGGAAAGAGATTGTTCCCTCTGAGGGGCCCCTGCCTGCCTGGGGATTGATAAGGCAGAAGAACAAGGTTGTCACCTCAGGAGTTTTGAGTCATGATGGTGGGGACAGTGTAGTCTACACACCAGGTTGCAAACCCAGCACACATCCCCATCCCTCCTACCTGTGCATAATGTCTTGTATTTTCTTCAAACCTGGACATGGGCTTCTCCTTGGTCCCTGATAGCCAGCATTGATGATATGGACCCATGGAGGACAATGTGATGTGAGGTCAGTCGGCTGGAGTTTGCTCAGGGGAGTTAGCCCTTGGCCTGGCCACACAGCGGCATAGCCAGGTTCTCACCACATGTGATGCCTTCTATTCTGGACCGAACCTCCTGATACACATCATGCTTCCTACTGAGGCTCTTCACTCCATGTGAAATTGTAAACATAAGCATTTCTCTATGTGCATGTGTACCTTGATAGCTTTTTGAAGTAATCACCACTTTTACTAGTCAAAGAGTCCTGATGTCACACTGGTTAAAACCCTTGGCAGCAAACTGAAGGGTTGGTAATTAGAATTCACCACATGCTGTGCCACAGAAAGATGTGACAGTCTGCTTCCCTAAAGATTTATTTCCTTTCAAACTCTATGGGACAGTTCTACTCTGTCCTATTGGGTTGTATGAGACTAAGTTCAACTGGACTGTAATGGACTTGGTTGATTGGTCTACTAGTAAAATGGATGTGACGGGCAGGTAGACATCTCTTTATTTTGCTTTGGCCATTGCTTCATGTTCTGAGTGCTTTTCCCAAATGATGAAGAGGGAGAAGGACATTTTGGATCCCCAGTCTGTGGAAAACCCTGTAGTGGTTATTATGCCATGAGCTTTTCTGTCCCTGGTGTGGCTAGTGCAGGGGGAAGATAGGGAGGGTGATAATTGCTCATAGCTTCCCTCATCAGAATTGTCCATGGGCCTCAACTCAGGATGGTCTCCTGCATCTCTTCCCTCATCTGCAAAAACCACAAATTTGGACACAAGACTTACTTGTACAACACACACACACTTATAACATACAAAGTAGAAAGATAGAACATAGAACCAAGGAAGAGACCACACGAAATCTGAATTTCACAATCCTGATCACGTCTCACCCGCTTAATCCATGTTGCCATCAAGTACAACCACAAGGGGGGTGGACAGCTCAGATTCATTAGGTGAAAATTCCATCCTCAGAATGACAGGTCCCTTCAACATCCTATGGCACCAGAAGACCTCATCCGCCTCCTAAATCACAGTGTCTCCTCAGTGGAATTCAGTGTCCATAGGTGAGGAATGGCTTCCTACTTGAACGCCGAAGTCAGATATAACCTCAACAAGTGGCCATTGTTCAACTATTCACAATGAACTTTGTCCTACTGTCCACTAGCAACACTGTCCCTTCTTGTGGGACTATTTCCAAAATTTTCCAAAAACCTAGAATTCCAAGGAATCCTGTTTGTGAAATACTGAACTGGAGGAAGCTACACTCTAAAGAGATTATCTGAATCTTAGGGATCCAACTGAGACAATGTCTGGGCTCTCCAAGAATATTGGAGCTCTCACACAGGCAGTGGGTGGAAGAATACTTTACTCATGTAGAGAGAGATCTGAGCAAGGTCACCCTCACTAGTGGATACCAGTTCCCCATGGTCACTGTGTTAGATTGGGTTCTCTAGAGAAACAAAAAACAGTAAAGCTTATATATATGTATATATATGTATGTACAGACA
>NW_006922878.1:119517-120966 GCF_000298275.1 Orycteropus afer afer | reverse complement strand
AACATAGTCATCTGATCCCATCATGGGAACAACCACACCACAACAGCTCAAATCACACAGAATTGTGGTCCAGCCAAGTTGACACACAGCTCCAACTATCACAATCACCAAGTAGCTTCCTGCAGCAGAACAGGGCTGGTGTTCTGTACACAACCCTCTTGTGTGGATGGTGAAGGCACCCTTCCCTCTTCACCAAGAATAGACAGAGCAGTGAGGTTGGCCAGGGATCCTACAGGAGAAGAGAGCAGAGCAGAGTATGAGAGTGATGGCACTCCTCCCCTGTGGGACTGAGTGCAAGAACAGGGCCTGGCAGGCAGCTCTTGTGTAGAGAATGAAGCAGCAGAGCAGGAGAAGTGTCTAGGCTCTGATGGGGATGCCCAAGCTCTGCTTTCTGAGCGCCACAGCTCATCTGTGCTACTCAGGCCTCACTTATTCTGTTCTCAGGTCCTTTGGGGGCAGTGATGGTTTGGTTTTTATGTACATTTACTCCTAGTCTTGGAGTCCCATGACTATTCCTACCATGTTGAGGTTGTTTGTGGAGACCCCTTCTTGGAGTCTAGAAAAGGAAGGACCATAGAATTGAAAGACCTGACCCATGGAATGAGTCAGAAAGGGGAGGGGGATATTGCATGGCTTAAAATCAGGAAGAGTGTTCATCAGGGTTGTATCTTTTCACCATATTTATTCAATCTGTATGCTGAGCAAGTAATTCGAGAAGCTGGACTATGTGAAGAAGAACAGGGCATCAGGATTGGAGGAAGACTAATTTACAGCCTGCCATATGCATGACACAAGCTTTCTTGCTGGAAGAGAAGAGGACTCTGAGCACTTACTGGTGAAGATCAAAAAATCCAGCCTTCAGTATGGATGACACTTCAACATAAAGAAAACAAAAATCCTCACAAATGGACCAATAAACGACACCATGATAAATGGAGAAAAGAATGAAGTTGTCAAGGATTTCATTTTACTTGGATCCGTAACTAAAGACAGTGAACGCAGGCAGTCAAGAATTGAAACAAAGCATTGCACTGGTCAAATCTCCTGCAAACGATCTCTTTGACTCATAGTGACCCCTCTAGGTTTCCGAGGTGGTATCTCTATGGAAGTAGATTGCCTAGTCTTCTTTCTGATGAATGGCTGGTGGATTTGAACATGTAGCCTTCTGGTTAGCTGTCAAATGTCTTAGACACTATGCCACCAGAGCTCCCTTTAAAGTGTTAAAGATGATATATGTCATTTTGAAGACTAAGGTGTCCCTGACCCAAGCCATGGTATTTTGAATAGCCTCACATGCATATGAATGCTGGACAATGATTGTTGTTGTTGTTGCTATGTGGTGTCTAGTGGGACCCGACTCATAGCGACCCCTCCTTGGGTTTCCAAGGCAGTATCACTATAGAAGTAGATTGCCCCATCTTCCTTCCAAGGAGTGGCTGGTGGGTTTGA
>NW_006922878.1:105653-118827 GCF_000298275.1 Orycteropus afer afer | reverse complement strand
TATGTGCTGCCGAGTCATCTCTGACTCATAGCAACCTGATTTACAACAGACTGAAACACTGCCCGGTCCTGTGCAAGCCTCATGATCCCTACTATTCCTGAGCCCATCACTGCAGCCACTGCCTCAATCCATCTTGTTGAGGGCCTTCCCTTCTTTTGTTGACCCTCCACTTTACCAAGCATGATATCCTTCTCCAGAGAATGGTCCCTTCTGATAACATGACCAAAATAGGTCAGACAAAGTCTGGCTATTTTTGCTTCCAAGGAGCATTCTGGCTGCACTTCTTCTAGGACAGATTTGTTCATTCTTCTGCCAGTCCATGGGACTTTCAGTATTCTTCACTGACACCATAACTCAAAAGCATGAACTCTTCTTCAGTCTTCCTTATTTATTGTGCAGCTCCCACATGCATATGGGACAATTGAAAATACCATGGCTTGGGTCAGGTGCAGCTTAGTCTTCAAGGAGATATCTTTGCTCTTCAGCATTTCAAAGAGGTCTTTTGCAATAGATTTGCCCAATGCAATACATCTTTGATGTCTTGATGACTGCTTCCATTGGCGTTGATTGTAGAACCAAGTAATGCAAAGTCTTTGACTTCAATCTTTTCTCCATTCATCATGATACTGTTCATTGGTCCAGTTGTGAGAATTTTTGTGTTCTTTATATTGAGGTGTAATCCATTCTGCAGACTGTAGTCTTTAATCATGAGTAAGTGCTCCATGTCACCCTCACTTTCAGGAAGCAAAGTTGTGTCATCTGCGTATCTTAGGTTCTTAATGAGCCTTCCCCCAATCCTGATACCATGTTCTTCTTCATATCTTCCGGCTTCTTGGATTATTTCTTCAGCATACAGATTGAATAAGTGTGGTGAAAAGATATAACCTTGACGCGGCTCTCCCCCAGTCATATTTTGAGTGCCATCCTACCTGAGTGGCTTGTCTTCTGTCACTGTATTACACAATGTTTCAGGGCTACTCACAAATCTTTCTAGTATTATATCAGACAGTGTTTCACTGCTATTCATAAGGTTTTCACTGGCCAATTCTTTGAAAAGAGGATGGGCTCTTTCTTCTTTGGAGTCTGTCTTGGTCTGGAAGCTCTGCTGAAACATGTCCATCATGGGTAACCCTACTGGCATTTGAAACACCTGTTGGAGGCATAGCCTCCAGCCTCACAGCAACACTCAAGCCACCACAGTGTGACAAATGGACACAAGTTTGTCTCCCTTAGCTGTTCCCAACTGCTCTGTTAATGTGGTTCTGTTGAAATGTACTAAGTTGCTCTTTATTTTCAATCTTTCCCACCTGTTCTTTGTTTCTTTGTAGTAACCGTTGGCTTCTGATGGATTCTGTCCATCGTGTATTTGTGCAAATACAAATTTTTGTATTTATTTTCTTTCACAACATCCTGAACCTACCCGATCTCACCTTTCATTTCTGAAAGACGCTTTTCCTGGATGTTTTGGTTACTTAGCCCCACTCTGACAGGAATATACCACAAATGGGATTGCTCAAACAAACAGGAATTTATTCTCTCACAATTTTGGAGCCTATAAGTCCAAGTTCAAAATGCTAGGCTCTAGGGACTGGGTGAAAGCCCTTTGAACTTGGGCTTTAGTTCTGCCTCTTGCTTCTGACCCACTGAATCTGGAGGCTTTTCTTCACTCAGTCAGCTCCTTGCTGCTGAGGTTGACAAACACAAGGTCGACAATTAACAAGGGACAGTCCCCATATTACTAAGAAACCAGGCAGGCCACTAATTCAAGCCCAGAAAAAGTCCAAAGATTGGTAGGGCATGGCAGGCTTCTGAACAACAAGTGGGCTACATGCAGGGCTCAAGTGTGCCAAAAAGCTGGAGACTTTTCCCAAAGTTGCTTCTAAACTAGAAGCAGCCCACATCCCTAAAGCAGCTACTCAGCTGCTCCAAAGATTCCATCATGGAGTTAATTACCAGTCTCCTCATGGGCAATAACTACCTCCACCTGCCCAGTCATTCAAGCCCAAGCCCAGCCACAATGACACACAACCTTAACTACCACACTGGGCAAAGGATGCAAGCTGCATATTCCCATGGATTCCTCTGTGGAGAACCCCAGGAAGGTGAGGCCTGAGCTTCCAGATCTTAGCTGGTGCTCTCAGGTGTCTGGAGTCTTCCCGAAGACCTGGTCCTAGGAAGATCTGTTACCACACATATAGGAATCCAGGGACCATGAGCGTTGTTGCCCTAAGTCATCCTCAGCCTAGACAACCCCAGGCCAGTCTGGTCTTTTCAGCCCCAAACCCACTCCATATGCACCCTCTGTGGAGCCTGCCCAGAGGGTGGGATGAAGGCATCCTGGGAGCTGAGATCTGGAGACTGGGCCAGGTCTGCTCATGCTTTGTCCCTGTCCTCCTGGGCTCACAGGGAGAGTGTGGCACAGACAGTGCAGCAGGGTTTTTGTCTCACTTCCCCATCAGACTGTGTCACTGTGAGAATTATTACTGCTATCACTTGACAGACAATAATAGTCAGCCTCGTCCTCAGCCTGGGCCCTGCTGATGGTCAGAGTGGCTGTTGTCCCTGAACTAGAGCCAGAGAATCATTCAGGGATCCCAGAAGGCCGTTCACTGTCTTTGTAGATGACTCTCAGAGGGGTCTGGCCTGACTTCTGCTGGAACCAATAAGCATATTTATTTGGGAGGTGTTCTCCAGAGCATGTGATGGTGGCTGTCTGTCCCAGGGCAACCGACACTGAAGGTGGCTGTGTCAGCTCATAGGAAGCCACCGATTCTGGAGGAGAAAAGAGAAGAGAGGAGGGCTGAGGCTGAGAGGCTCCTTCCCAGGAGGCCCCTGAGCCTGAGCCTGGGCTGAGCTCAGGGTTGAGGGCAGGCCCTGCTCAGGGTCCTGTGGGGCTGAGCCTGAGAGGCAGGGCCCTGGGGGCAGCACCTGTGAAGAGAGTGAGGAGGGGGAGCAGGAGTGGGGTCCAGGCCATGGTGGAGGTGCCAGAGCTCTGTCTCCTGAGCCCACAGCTCAGCTGGGTCCCTGGTGCCCTCTTATTCCTCCTCAGGCACTGGGCCAGAGATTGTTTGGCCTTTATGCAAATTGACATCCCTCTGCAGCTGCAAATAAACCACCTTTCAGGGGCAAGACAGAGAAGAAGGGGTGGAACTTCCCATCGTTTTCCTTGGTCTGTTAGTAATTTGGAAAAATCAGCCCTGGCATCAAGGTCTGATGTCACAGTCACCTGACTACTCTCCTACCTTCTCTCTCTGGCCCTGACTCAGAGGGGATGCTGTTCTCCCAGAAGCCTGGTCATGGAGCTGAACTGGGTCTGTTGAAAGATAAAAGGTAACACTTGGGTCAGCAGGAGGCAGACCCAAGTATAAGTCCTGGTTCAAGAATGTTGTAACCTCCAGCAGAAAGGGACCATCTGTTTTGTTCAACACTCTGCCTCAATCACCTGGCTGAGTCTCTCAAATGCTAGGTGCCCAATGACTATTTCTTGATCCAATGGACAAATATCCAGGATTCAACACTGTGACTGTTGGCCAGGACTTCCTCCCCCAACAACTGGGACCTCCAACTTGAGAAGACCCCCCAGCCCCTATTCTGGCCTCACTCAGACTAAGATGATCTGCAGTCCAGGACCCTGTCCCCAGGAAAATGGACTTCCATGCACTAATTCACAGTGACCTCACCTACCCCCTGATCTATGTCCCCTGATGCCCCAACTTTTGGTCACAATTAGGATTGTCCTTGATGATCTTCTCCTGGGAAGAGGAACCCACAAGCCTGTCATCAGCACTGTCAGTGCAGGGAGGTGTCTCTTGTTTTCTACCATCCATGCAGTCACTTTTCACAATTGGACATGTCTTCAATCTAGATGGACCCTGCGACTGATGGAGCTCACAGCCACCACCTGGTGTGGTCCTCCCATGACCTTGGTGGCAGGTGTTGCAGCTCCCAGTGGGCAGGGCAGGAGTCTGGGGCCCAAGGAGGTTGGAGACAAACCTAGTGGGGACGAATGGCCCAAGAGAACAGGACCCAAGAATGAGTCCTCAAGAATCTGGACTCAAAGCCAGGACATTTTTGAGCATAGCAGGATTGGTGAGAGACTGAGGGTGGGCAGGTAGGACCAGGTGGATGTTGAGGGCTACAACTCCAAAAGCCCCTGAAGTGTGATTTCTGAGATGGAATTGGAGTTTATCTTGGACCTTAAGTGCTGGTAGATGTCTCTAGAAATAACCACACAGGGGCCTTGTCTGCAGAGATGGTGTTTCTCCCAGACCAATGATCCTGCAGAAGAAGGATGAGCCTGAGGCTGGAGGTAACATACCCAGGAGGTTGCATCCCCTGAAGAAACCCTCAAACTGAGGAGTGCTGCCCTGAGAGAGTTTCAGGTGTCGTAGAGTGAAAACATACCCTGTGCAAAATAATATTAGGAGGTGTATTGAAGGTCCACAGAGGGTCTGGACCATGAAGATGTCCAAATTCACTGAGTGAAGATGGCCTCTCCAGTGGACAATGAAGAAGAGAGCATTCTTGCATATTTGACACCAGAACTAACCTTACAAAGGCATGAACAGCTGAAAGAAAATCAGTGGAGGTCAAGGTGGGATATATAAGAGTGAGGACTTGGCAGGGCCAGGTGGTTAACATACATGTGGGATTATATGATTGGTGATGTGGATATGATCACATGTGTATGAGCTCTTCAGCTTATTACAGGATGGGCAGGACAATGGTAGCACAAATGTTTGTGGTGACCAGCTTTTAAAATTGCTTTCTTGATCATGCCTGTCCCTGAGGGTCAATTTTAAAGATTTATCAGCCATGCTATGCCTCAAAACCTTTTGACATAAGCTGTTGGATCTTGCATCTGTTCAACCACAGCAGAAAGACCCCTGGGGAATAAGATTGTGATACCCTGCACCCTCCAGACCACAGAGAGAAAAGTTTCCTTTCAGGTATGTGGTTAGGTCAAAACCAAGATTAGGGAAACAGTACTTAGAAAAGTCAACTTCAACATAGATTCCAGAGTCAGCTTGAGACTTGAAGATGGAGATACAGCTCCGCTTCCAGACTTTTCTGTTTACACACAGCGAGGACCTCAGATTTTATTCTCTACACAAGGTAGACTTGATGGGCCTGTCTAGAGGGACATGGCAAGGAGGAGACCCTCTCTGTATGGGGCCCCATATCCAACCCCACAGTGTCTTCTCAGAAGGGGGAAGAGTTCTCAGTCCTTTGTACTGCAGCCACACTGCTTGTCCTGAAGGAAGTGAGCCAGGGCCCATTTCCTGCAGGGGCTGGCACCCAACGTGAGCCTTATGACATCACTGCCCCAGCAAGCAGGATGACCTTTGTGCATGTGATAATAAGGAGGACAGATATCTCCATGAAGAATAATGAGCAAATTAACTACAAACTCTGGGTTTCTACCATGAAATAATGCCTATTTTATAAATCAATGAGCAAAGTGTTCTGAAAAAATGGGCTCCCCTTTAAATCATTGCAAATGAATGAGTGAATTTATAAAACTCTTTCTACACTTTAACATTTCAGAGAGCTTTCCTTTGACACACCCAATGACCACCTCCCAGTGCTGATCAACAGAGGGAGCCAAGGTTCCATAGCAATTAGGTTAGAATCAGCTTTATCCAGGCAGAGCAGAATAAGGTGGAGTAAGTTAGAGCCAGGAGAAAACACCCAAGAACAATTTTAGAGGTCCTCATCTGAGGTTCAGGTGGAGCTGGCGGCCCCTCAGAGTTCCCGTTGGCTGTCCTAAGGGTCATGCAAGAGGAACCCTGGAGTTGAGGCTGGCTGACTGGACCCACGTGGCTGTGAGGGGCTGGTGCCCTCCGCAGGGTTGGCACTGACACTGTGCGTCCCCTGCAGCTGCGTCCCTGAGCTCCTGACAGGGTGTCAGGGCCTGGCCTCCTGACAGGGTGGGCTTTGGGTTTAGAAGAGCCTGGAAGGATGCAGACGGCAGGGTCCAGGCTCAGACAGAGTCAGGAGGAGGTTGTAGATTATGGAGAGGAAGCATGCAGCTGAGGCTCCTGGGAGGGGGGACATGAGAAGAAGTTGATGGGAGGGCTTTGGGAAGGGAATGGCCAGGAGGAGGGTGAAGACTATGGAGATAAGGAAGCCACAGAGGACCATGAGCGGAAGGTAGGGCTTGTTGAAAATGGCGATGGCAGGGCCTTGGGAATGGCAGTGCCTATAAGTGAGTCGAGACTAGGGAGATGATTCAGGTGGCAGAGGACCATGAGATGCTGAGGCCAACACCTGAGTAGGAAGGGAGGGATATTCCTGAGTGTTCTCATTACCTAGTGCCACTCTGAAAAGAATATACCAGAAATGGGATGGCTTGAAGAAACAGGAGTTTATTCTCCTACAATTTGGGAGGCTAGAAGTCTGAGTTCAAAGTGCCAGGCATTAGGGGCTGGAAGAAAGGTCCTTGACCTTGGGCTTCAACTCTACCTCTTGTTCCTGGCCCCCTGATGCTAGAGGCATCTCATCACTCTGATAGCTACTGGATGCTGAGGCTAATAATTCCGAGATTGACAAATAAAATGGCACAGTCCTGATCTTACCAAACCACATGGCAGGTCATTAATTCAAGTCCATTGAAAGTCCCAAGGTCGGCAGAACATGGCAGGCTTGTGAACAATGGCATGGCTACATGCAGGGTTCAAGCATGCCATAAGCTAGAGACCATCCCCAAAGTTGTTTCTTATACACGGAAAGCAGACCACATACCCAGAGGCAGCTTGCTCACCTGCTCTCAGTAGATTACCATGGAGTTGATTACCAGTCTCATCATGGGGAATACTATATACAGCTGCCCAGGCACTCAACCAGGCCTGGCCAAGTTGACACACAAAATTAACTACCACATTGAGAAAACAAGATTGCTTGGGTCTCTAAAGGTTCCTCAACAGAGCTTCCCAGCCCAGACAGCATTGAGACCTGGAGAATCTGTTCCCTCCATCTGGAGCCCATTGTGAACACAACCTCCATGGGATCCTCACAGCATTCTTCCCACCAAAGATGGAACGGGATCCTGTAGGCACAGGAATAACCCTGATTCCTGCAGGTGGTGGTCCATGGCCACATCCTTCTATGGATTTGATCCACACTTTCTCTTTTGTTGGCATCATCAATACTGCCATGAATAGTTGTTGGTCCTGAGACTGAGACCACCTGCGTTGCAGGATTTAAATTCTAGTTCCAAGAAATTCTTGCCCAGAAGCATGTAAACCAAGAAATAATATCACTCTTTGCTCCAGGAATATCCTGAAAACCAATTACACAGGTAAACCCTTTGATCATCTCCCAAAAAGCATGCGTATCAGATCAAAGTATCCTATCAACTCTTCCTTCTTGACCTTCCCCTCTCTGTCCCCAATTCCATGCTGTTATCCACAGATGTGGCCCATTTCTATGTTTCCTTCCTTGAAAGCCTTGCCTCACAAAAGAGCCCTAGTGAAGCATGCTCTTGACTTTCATCCCTGTAAACACACACTGACCTACTCTGAGTCCACACTGTGTCCCCATCAGGGTGGCTTCTCCCTTACTTCTCACACAGTGAGGTTCCTGAAGTCATTAGAGCATCAGGCTTGGTGGTGCAATGGTTTAAGTGCTTTGTTGCTACCCACAAGGTCAGTGGTTCACACCCACCAGCTGCTCAGTGGGAGAAGATATGGTGGTCTATTTCTGTGCAGATTTACAAGTTTGGAAATCCTATGGGTCATTTTCTATCCTGTCCTACATGGTCTCTCTATGTTGGATTTGACTAGAAGGCAATGGGTGTGGTGGTGTTAGGTTCCCTTCAGGGAGCAGGAGGGGGAAGTTCGGAATGGCCTGCTCCATATACAGTGGAAGGTGCTGAGACATGGACATGTAAGAAGTTGTTGCCTTCTGTTGAGAGTGTAAAAGCTGAGGCAGGACTGAAAAATTCTACTCCATCGGGAAAGTCTGTCCTGTTCATTGTGACTAGGAGAGGGCCTGGAGAGCCAGGCTAAGTGGGCAGGTTTCTGTCTCAGATCCCCATCTGCTTGTGTAATTGTGAGCAGTACCACTGTCCCCCACCTGACAATAATAGTCAGATTCATCCTCAGCCTGGGCCCTGCTGATGGTCAGGGTGGCCATATTCCCCGAGTTGGTGCCAGAGAATCAGTCAGGGATCCCTGAGGGCCAGCTAGTACTATAATAGATGACCACCACAGGGGCCTGGCCTGGCTTCTGCTGGTACCAGTAGGCATTTTTATTTCCAATGTTGTTTCCTCCACAGGAGATGCTGGCCGTCTGTCCCGGGGCCACCGACACTGATGTTGGCTGAGTCAGTTCATAGGTGGCCACAGGGCCTGCAAGAGAGAGAAGATAATGTGGGCTTCCAGCTGAGGGTCTAAACCCCAGTAGATGCTCCCTCCCCTGAGCTCTACAAAGTCTGTGACCCACGGGGTCCCTGCCATCAGCTGCACCTCTGGGCTTCAGCATCTTGGCTGGAGGCTGGAGGCTGGAGGCCTTGAATGAAGGACAACCCCCCTCCTTTGGACATGGATGATGCCTCCAGAGCTGCATCCCCATGAGCACAGCTGCCCCCCTGCAAGCTGGGCCCTGATGAGCTCAGAGCCAGGCCTGTCATAGACCCCAGGGCTGGGAGAGGGGACAGGGGGCAACACCTGTGCAGTGAGCGAGGAAAGTGAGGAAGAAGGGGATCCATTTCATGGTGGTGGTGCTCAGAGACCTGCTTCCTGAGAAGATGGTGGCCATGGTCTCCCCTGGCCTCTGTTACCCCCTTCCTGAAGAGGCTCTCTCTATGCAAATCAGCAGAATTCAAGGACTGCCTTCTAGGGAGTTGTGTGGCCACAGAGAATAGAACCTCAGGGACAGAAAGAGGTAGGGAGTCCCCTACTCTCCACCCTTAGACAAGGGGCCTCTCTCCATGACAGCCCCAGCGCTCCAGAACTGACATGTTCATGTCCACATGTGTCCTGTGTTTTCTCCATGGTGGCCTTATGACAGTAGGACCAACAGGTGATGTGTCTTATAATTTTAGAGGACCTAGATGTCCATGCTATCTGGGTGGTAATGGAAGGGTCAAGAGAATAATAGTGGGGATGCTGGGGATGTCCTGCACCCTAAGGGCCTCCAGTGCTCCTCCTGGCTCTACAGCAAGGCAGGGCATTATACTCTAGGACCAGAGGTGTTCTGTCCATGAACAATGGTGGAGGAGTCAAATGCCGAATCCAGTCCTACGTCCACCCTTGGAAGCTTTCAATTCGACATCCTCTGACATTCAAGGATCCATTGCATCCCGACCTCACCCACCCAGGTGACAATGGGAGCTCAGGGAGGCAGGGTTCCACTCCGATCACACCCCTCAGTTGCAGAGCCTCACGTGTAAGGATCATAGAGACGCTCTCAATCTCTGCACTTGTCTGTGAGCTCCTGGGCAAGTGACAGGAGCTTTGCCTTCATGTCCCCATGGTGCAGTGAGGGTCAGGGACAGATGAGGAATTGAAAGACAGAATGTATGAGAGAATGAGAGCCAACTGCAGACTCCAGGACCCCTCCCTCCTGGTATTGTTGATTATTGTGACGTTGCCTTAAGGTGATGGGGAAATGAATCTTGTCAGAAAAACTGTAATTAATGAAGTAACAAACACTTATCAAGATACTGCTCTGGTCCAGGCACTGGGAACCGCAGAATAAAATGTTTCACCTGCCCCCTAGAGAGAGAGATTCTGAGACCAGATACATGGACCTAGGAGGAGATTCCAGAGACCATGGGGAGCAGCTGTGTAACAGAGCATGCAGTTCCTCAATGCATAGGGTGGGATGAGCACTTGCATCATGGGGAACAGGCATTATGGAGAGAGACAGAGTTTACACGCCTTGGCTGAGCTGAGAGAAAAAAGGATTTGCCATGATCTGTGATCAGACAGAGAGGTAATGTCTCTGAGAGCTACATCTGAGAGACACAAAGACAGTGACAAGGAAGTTGCTCTAGAAAGGGACACCTTTCCATTTGTGGTCACACTGAGGACCCTGGCTGCACTTTGGGATCCCTGGGAAGATTGAATACCTGCTGCCCAGGGCTCAGTGTCTCAGTGTCCCTGCCCAGTGACTCTCTGCTGCCCCCTGGCGTCTGCTTTGCTTGTGCTGGAGCCCACATGCATCCTTGGTCCAGGTGCCAATCCCAACCACTTCTTGTGTTGTGCGCCCCCGATCCATAGACTGAGTCTCCAGGAAAGAGACTGTTCTCTCTCAGGGGCTCCTGCCTGCCTGGGGATTGATAAGGCAGAAGAACAAGGTCCTGACCTCAGGAGTTTTGAGTCTTGTTGGTGGGGACAGCATAGTCAACACAACAGGTTGCAGACCCAGCACACATCCCCATCCCTCCTATCTATGCATCATGTCCTATATTTTCTTCCAACCTGGACACAGATTTCTCGTTGGTCCCTGACAGACAGCGTTGATGATATGACCCATGCAGGGCAATGTGATGTGAAATCAGTCAGCTGGAGTGTGCTCAGGGGACTTAGCCTTTGACCTCGCCACACAGCAGCATAGCCAGGTTCTCACCATGTGTGATACCTTCTATTCTGGGAAAAACCTCCTGACACACATCATGCTGGGGCCCTTCACTCCATGTGAAATTGTAAACATAAGCATTTCTCCGTGGCCTTGGGTACCTCGATAGCCTTTTGAAGTAATCATCATCTTTACTAGTCAAAGAGTCCTGATGTCACACTGGTTAAAACCCTTGGCAGCAAACTGAAAAGTTGATAATTAGAATCCACCACATGTGGTGTCACAGAAAGATGTGACAGTCTGCTTCCCTAAAGATTTACTTCCTTTCAAACTCTTTTGGACAGTCAAAAGACACTTTGGATCCATCCTCAGAATGACAGGTCCCTTCAACATTGTATGGCACCAGAAGACATTATCCACCTCCTAAATCACAGTGTCTCCTCAGTGGAATGCAGGGCCCATTGATGATGAATGGCCTCCTCCTTGAAAGTCTAAGTCAGAAATGGCCTCAACAAGTGACCATGGTTCTACTGCACACAGTGAACATGATACTACTGTCCACCACCAACTCTCTCCTTTCTTGTGGGACTATTTCCAAAATTTTCCAGAAGCCTAGAGTTCCAAGGAATCCTGTTTGTGAAATGGTGAACTGGAGAAAGCCACACTCTCAAATGATGATCTGAATCTTAGGAATCCAACTTGGACAATATCTGGAATCTCCAAGAATAGTGGGCCCTCACACAGGCAGTGGACAGTAGTATCATTCTGAGGATGGAATTTTCACCTAATGAATCTGAGCTGTCCACCCCCCATGTGGGTGTGCTTGATGGCAACGTGGATTAAGTGGGTGAGAAGTGATCAGGATTGTGAAATTCAAATTTGATGTGGTCTCTTCCCTTGGTTCTATGTTATATCCTTCTACTTTGTATTTTGTAAGTGTGTGTGTGTGTTGGTCACAAGTAGGTCTTGTGTCTAAATTTGTGATTTTTGCAGATGAGAGACGAGATGCAGGAGACCATTCTGAGTTGAGGCCCATGGACAATTCTGATCAGGGAGACTATGCACAATTATCACCCTCCCTATCTTCCCACTGCACTAGCCACACCAGGGAAAGAAAACTCATGGCATAATGACCACTACAAGGTTGTCCACAGACTGGGGATCCAAAGTGTCTTTTCCCTCTTCATCAATTGGGAAAAATATTCAGAACATGAAGCAATGGCTGAAGCAAAGCCAAGAGATGCTTACCTGCCCATTCCATCCATTTTACTAGTAGAACAACCAAACCAAGTCCATTACAGTCCAGTTAAATTTCATCTCATACCAACCCGATAGGACATACCAACCCAGTAGAACTGTCCAAAAGAGTTTGAAAGGACGGAAATCTTTAGGGAAGCAGACTGTCACATCTTTCTGTGACACCACATGTGGTGGATTCTAATTATCAACTTTTCAGTTTGCTGCCAAGTGTTTTAACCAGTGTGACATCAGGACTCTTTGACTAGTAAAGATGATGATTCAAATGCATCAATTCCTCTTTAGTCTTCCTTAATCGTTGTCCAGTGTTCATACACATACGAGGCTATTCAAAACACCATGGCTTGGGTCAGAGGCACCTTAGTCTTGACATATTTTCGTATGTGTATGAACGCTGGACAACAATTAAGGAAGACTAAAGAGGAATTGATGCATTTGAATTGTGCTCTTGGCAAAGAATATGGAATATCCCATGGACTGCTAGAAAAATGAACAAATCTGTCTTGGAAGAAGTACAGCTGGGATAGCCCTTAGAACCAAGAATAGCAAGACTTTGTGTCTTGTACTTTGGTCGTGTTACCAGTCCCTAGAGAAGGACATCATGCTTGGTAAAGGAGAGGGTCAGAAAATAATAGTGAGACCCTCTATTTGATGGATGGACACAGTGGATGTAATAATGATGAGAAACATAGAAACGGTTGTGAGGGTGACACAGGTCTGGGTACTGTTTGGTTCTCTTGTATATAGGGTTGCTGTGAGTTGGAAGTGGCTCGACAGCATCTAATAACGACAAAAATAGAACCAAACCCATTGCTGTAGAGTCGAATCTGACTCATAGTCACCCTATAGTACAGTTTAGACTGCCCCAAAAGGTTTGCAAGGCTGTAAATTTTTACAGAAACAGACTACTTCAACTTTCTCCCACGGCCTAGCTTGTTGGTTCAAACTATCGCTTAACCACTGTGACACCAGAGCTCTTTGATTACTAATGTTGTTGTGGTGGTTGGTATGTGCTGCCGAGTCATCTCTGACTCATAGCAACCTGATTTACAATAGAATGAAACACTGCCCGGTCCTGTGCAAGCCTCATGATCCCTACTATTCCTGAGCCCATCACTGCAACCACTGTGTCAATCCATCTTGTTGAGGGCCTTCCCTTCTTTTGTTGACCCTCCACTTTACCAAGCATGATATCCTTCTCCAGAGTATGGTCACTTCTAGCAACATGACCAAAGTAGATGAGACAAAGTCTGGCCATTCTTTCTTCCAAGGAGCTTTCTGGCTGCACTTCTTCTAGAATAGATTTGTTCATTCTTCTGCCAGTCCATGGGACTTTCAGTATTCTTGGCCAAACACCACAACTCAAAAGCATGAACTCCTCTTGTCTTCCTTA
>NW_006922878.1:104778-105483 GCF_000298275.1 Orycteropus afer afer | reverse complement strand
ACAATTTACAATGCAACAGCTCCCCTCCCACTTCCTCCCGACAGTTACCTCTTCCCTGTGTCCATCCCTCCATTCACTCCTGTCTCTGGAGCTTTCTCCCTGTGCATAAGCAGCCCTTCTTTCTCCCATAATTGTTCTCTCCAAGGAACGTATCTACCGTAGGCAGAAGTTCAACTCATATGCCTGTCTTTTGTTTGGCTGGAAGTCACAGGTGTTGGTTCAATTCCATACCTGAAGGCAGCTAGGGGTCTCAGGGGCTCCACCAGGCTCTATCAGACCAGCAAACCTGCCCCCCTTTTTTTGCTCCAAATGATTTTGAGTTTTGTTCCACATTGTTCTCCCTCTCTATCCAGAATCTCCTACATAGATCCCCTTCCAAGTGGTTAAGAGTGGTAGCTGGGCACATCTAGTTTTTCTGGTCTCTTAGTCGTATAGGCTGCAGCTTGCATGGTGTACCAGTCACTAGGACTAATTGTTTCCATGAATGCAATACGTATTTGGATGTCTTGATGACTGCTTCCATTGGCATTGATTGTAGAACGAAGTAATGTGAAGGCTTTGACAACTTTAATCTTTTCTCCATTCATCATGATGCTGCTTATAGGTCCAGATGTGAAGATTTCTGTTTTCTTTATATTGAGGTATATCCATACTGCAGACTGTGGTCTTTAGTTATCAGTAAGTATTGCAAGTCATCCTCACTTT
>NW_006922878.1:103448-103960 GCF_000298275.1 Orycteropus afer afer | reverse complement strand
TTTTATCTTGTCATTTCTTCCATTTGCTTTAGCTACTCTCCATTCAAGGGCAAGTTTCAGGGTCTCTTCTGTCATCCACTTTGGTCTTCTCTTCTTTTCTCATCTTTTTAGTGATCTATTGCTTTCTTCATGGATATTGTTCTTGATATCCTCCCACAATTCTGGTTTTCGGTAGATGGTGTTCAATGTATGAGAGATTTCCAACAGGGAGACAAACCTGTCTGTCGCTTTGTCCTACCGTGGTGACATGTGGATGTGAGTTTTGAGGCTGAGCCACTGGTGTTTCAAACCCAGTGGGATGCACATGGTGCACAGGTATCAGCCCAGTTTACAGACTGAGACAGGCTAGGAAGAAGGCAGAGGTCTCCACTTCTCAAATAATTGGCCAGGGAAAGCCTTATGAATCGCAAAGAAACACTGTTTTGGCTCTCATGGACTTGTTTTATTTGTCTTCAGCTTCACCTGGAACTTGTATATGAGCAGTTGATGGTCTGTTCCACAATCAGCTCCTG
>NW_006922878.1:101212-102977 GCF_000298275.1 Orycteropus afer afer | reverse complement strand
TAGATCATATGGTTGTCTGATTCAAAATGGCCAAAACCAGTGCATTTCAGTTCACTAATGTCTATGTTATCAATCTTTATGTGTTCCATTTCACTTTTCACATCTTCCAGTTTTCCTAGATTCATACTTCATACATTCCATGTTCCGATTATTAATGGATGTTTGCACCTGTTTCTTCTCATCTTGCGATGTGCCACATCACCAAATGGGGTTCCTGAAAGCTTTACTGTATCCACATCATTAAGGTCAGCTCTACTCGGAGGAGGCAGCTCTTCCCTAGTCATACTTTGAGTGCATCCGACCTGAGTGGCTCATCTTCTGGCACTCTATTGCACAATGTTTCAGGGCTATGCATAAATTTTCTAGTAATATATCAGACAGTGTTTCACTGCTATTCATAACGTTTTCACTGTCCAGTTCTTTGAGAAGTAGATGGCCTCTTTCTTCTTTTGAGTGTGTTTTAGTCTGGAAGCTCTGCTGAAGCCTGTCCACCATGGGTGACCCTGCTGGCATTTGGAACACCTAATGGAGGCGCAGCCTCAAGCCTCACAGCAACACTGAAGCCAACACAGTATGACAAACAGAAAGATAAGTTTGTCTCCCTTAGCTGTTGCCAACTGCTCTGCTAATGTGGTTCTGTTTAAATGTACTAAGTTGCTCTTTATTTTCAATCTTTCCCACCTGTTCTTTGTTTCCTTGTAGCAACGATTGGCTTCTGATGGATTCTGTCCATTGTGAATTTGTTCAAATACAAATCTGTGTATTTCCTTTCATAACATCCTGAACCTGCCCGATGTCATCTTTCATTTCTGAAAGATGTTTTCCCTCGGTGTTTTGGTTACCTAGTCCCACTCTGACAGGAATATACCACAAATGGGATGGCCCAAATAAACAGGAATTTATTCTCTCACAATTTTGGAGGCTAGAAGTCCGAGTTCAAAATGCCAGGCTCTAGGGACTGGGTGAAAGCCCCTCGAACTTGGGCTTCAGTTCTGCCTCTTGTTCCCGACCCACTGAATCTGGAGGCTTTTCTTCACTCAGTCAGCTCCTTGCTGCTGAGGTTGACAAACACAAGGTTGGCAATTAATAAGGCACAGTCCCGCTATTACTAAACAACCAGGCAGGCCACTAATTCAAGTCCAGAAAAAGTCCCAACATTGGCAGGGCATGGCAGGCTGCTGCACGATGAGTGTGCTACATGCAGGGCTCAAGCGTGCTAAAACACTGGACACTTTTCCCAGTTCCTTCTTCTAAACGACAAGCAGCCCACATCCCTAAAGCAGCTACTCAGCTGCTCCAAAGATTCCACAATGGAGTTAATTACCAGTCTCATCATGGGCAATAACTACCTCCACCTGCCCAGCCATTCAAACCCAAACCCAGCCACATTGACACACAACCTTAACTATCACACTGGGTAAAGGATGCAAGCTATATATTCCACTGGATTCCTCTGTGGAGAACCCCAGGAAGGTGAGCCCTGAGCTTCCAGGTCTCAGTTGGTGCTCTCAGGTGTCTGGAATCTCCCAGAAGAACTGGTCCAAGAAAGATCTGTTACCACACATATAGGAATCTAGGGACCATGAGCGTTGTTGCCCTAAGTCATCCTCAGCCTAGACAACCCCAGGCCAGCCTGGTCTTTTCAGCCCCAAACCCACTCCATATGCACCCTCAGAGGGTGGGATGAAGGCATCCTGGGAGCTGAGATCTGGAGACTGGGCCAGGTCTGCTCATGCTTTGTCCACTATCCTCCTGGGCTCACAGG
>NW_006922878.1:97724-100508 GCF_000298275.1 Orycteropus afer afer | reverse complement strand
CAGAGAGTGTTTGGTCTTTATGCAAATAGACTCCTCTTGGAGCTGCAAATAAACCACCTCTGGGGTCAGGGCAGGGAAGAAGGGGTGGAGCTTCCCATAGTTTTCCTTGATCTGTTTGTAATTTGGAAAAATCAGCCCTGGCATCAAGGTCTGGTGTCACAGTCACTTTTTGGGGTTGGGCCACCTGACTACTCTCCTACCTTCTCTCTCTTTGGCCCTGGCTGAGAGGGGGTGCTGTCCTCCCAGGAGCCTGGTCATGAGTCTGAGCTGGTGCTATTGAAAGGTAATTGATAACACTTGGGTCAGCAGGAGACAGACCCATAGCCCCATGGTCTTCCTCTTCCCCTTCTGTCTCCCATGTCCCTTCAGAGGCACTTTTCTCTCCATCTTTGGGGCTCATGAGAATGACTCCATATCATTAGGACTTTGTGAATCATTGCAGAGACATTCGTTTTTCTATTAACCCAAGTCCTCCTTGCGTGGATTTATCACGTCTTCCATTCTCCCTACACACATGGTGTCCATGTTCCTCCTGTGACACCCTCTTCAGTGACCTGTCTCCTAATTCACATTGTTCATCTGGGATGTAACTTCTTTTTTTCAATTACAATTACTTTTTCTCTCTGTGTTTCTGGCTGCGTTGTTTCATGTCATCTTGTGAAAAGTGTCAGAAGACCATGCCGGCTGACACCCCAGTTCTCAGCTTCCTGGAGCTCTCCTGTGGTCCCCCAGCTCCTGATCTCTACCCAGAGATGGACCCTGGTGGATGGACTGTCAGTTTCCCATGCAATAAGGCTGACACTGTTCTTGAACCCAGGTCAGCCCGGTGATCAGCGCTGTGACAGTGAGGCAGGAAGATATCATCACTTGGGGGAGGAATCTCCTAAAGTGCTCAGTGGTCTCATTCAGGGATGAGGGGTTTCCTCCACCTCACACAGCGGTGGATTACGCAGGAAGTAAGGTAAACTCAGGCTCCCTTGTGCTTACTTACCAATCTACCAATCTGTAGTGAAAAATTGTGCTTACTTAGTAGTGTGTGGTTAAATTTTCTGACATCACTATGGATCAATAATGAAATTAGTGTTGAAATAGCTCCAGAGTAGTAAGTAAGCACAAATTAGGTTGTGCTTACTATGCTGTTATCATTGAATTGTGTGCCCAAAAGTGAGTGTCAACCTGGCTGGACCGTGGTTCTCAGTACTATGCAATTACCCTCCATGTGTGATCGGATGTAATTATCCTGATGCTGTAAATCCTAAGCACTGAATATCATGGGGCAGGATTAGACGCAGGGATGTGAACAAGGCAGGATCCAATCACAGGATTAGGTTGTATCTTGAGTCAAAGTCTTTTCAAGAGAAAGACATTAAACAAGCCAACACGGGAGGAGCTATTACCACCAAGAAAGAATAGTTGGGGTGCAACACATGCTTGGGACCTGGGGTCCCTGCACTGGGAACCTCCTAGGAGCAGGAGACACACAGACAGAAAGCTTCCCCTAGGGCTGGTGCCTTGACTTCTGCCTACTGGCCTCCTGAACTGTGGGAGAATAAGGCTCTGTTTGTTAAAGCCCTCCCCTGTGGCATTTCTGTCACAGCAGCACTGGGTCACTAAGACACTTGCTTACTGAGTAATCCGTCCCTGTGAGGGATTGAAAAGAGGCTTTGATGGTGTAGGAAGATGCTGTGGGGCTGGGAGACAGACAGACACCAGCCACCCCTAGCAGCAGAATCTTTGATGTGGTGAGAACATGTGATATTGCCCTCTACAGATGATCTAGTGAGCATGGTAAGCACCCTGCCTACCTGCCTAGTTGATAATCTCATCTGAACACCAACCTGAGACGGGACCTGAGCATGCCCCAAGGAGCCTGTGCGGTAATCTGCGGGCAGAGTTGGCCTGGAGGTGGGAGTAGAGAGAAAGAGGAGGGGAGGCCAGGACACAGAGTCAGCTTCTCCAGGACCACTGCTGGACAGCGAAGGCTGATGCTCTGAGAGTGGGAAGGAGGTTAACCCTTTGTCCTGAAGGAAGAACACAGGTCCTGGGAACCCTGACTCTCCCTGTGTCTCCATAGGGTACCTCCACATGAGGGCTGTCTCCTGAACGAACTCAAGTCCTGCAGCGTTTTCCCAGGTCCTACCGACCAGGTTCTACCACTTCATTTCCAGGTCGGGACACAAGTGTCCATGACCCCATTCTTGGTCCTGAGGCTCTTGCACCTGTGAGTCTTAGAATATAGCCCCTAACTTGAGGGGAGAAGTTAGGGGGTTCTGAACTTGCTGTCCAATGACAACCTTGAACAGCTGTTGTCTTCTTCTCAAGCTGGTCTCCCAGTTAGGCTCCACCTGGGCATCTCTTGGCTCTCTCTTGGAGGTTCTTGGCTGCAGCTTTGCTGCCCCCTGCTGGTGAAGGAGAAGTCAGACCAGGAGTTCCCTACTCCTGGAGGCTCCAAAGCATCTCACATGTGAGGAGTCTAGGCCAGGAGCACCACCAGGTGCTGGTGAGTTAACTCTGACTCACAATGACCCCATGTGCACCATGGTAGAACTGTGCACCATTGGGTTTTTAGTGACTGATGTTTCTGGAGATGCCCAGCCCTTTCTTCTTGGCTGCCTCTGAGTGACCTGAACCTTCCATCTTTCAGTTACCACCTGAGTCCATTAATCATTTGTATCACCTGACTGCTAACCAGAAAGCTGGTGGTTCAAAACCACCAGCCACTCCCCAGAAACAAGGATGGGCAATCTTGTTGTTGTTGTTGTTGTTGTTGTTGTTGTTGTTAAG
>NW_006922878.1:78561-79219 GCF_000298275.1 Orycteropus afer afer | reverse complement strand
AGTCAGGGGACAGTTGAGGAGTTGAAAGACAGAATGTATGAGAAAATTAGGGCCAACTGCAGACTCCAGGACACCTCCTGGGAATGTTGATTGTCCGGAAGCTACCTTCAGATGCTGGGAAAAATGCATCATGTCAGAAAACTATAAGTAATGAAGCAACAACTTGTCAAGATACTGCTGTGGGCCAGGCAGTGGGAACCACAGAATAAAATGTTTCATCTTCCCCCTAGAGAGAGAGATTCTAGATAAGATACATGGACCTAGGAGGAGCTTCCAGAGACCATGGGGAGCAGCTGTGGAACAGGGCATGCAGGTCCTCAATGCATAGGGTGCACTTGTATCCTGGGGAACAGGCATTGTGGAGAGAGGCAGGGTTTATACAACTTGGCTGAGCTGAGAAAACAAAGGACTTTCCAGGATCTGTGATCAGACAAAGAAATAATGTCTCTGAGGGCTACATCCGAGAGACACAGAGATAGTAACAAGGAAGTTGCTCTAGAAAGGGACACCTTTCCATTTGTGGTCACAGTGAGGACCCTGGCTGCACTTTGGGATCCCTGGGTAGATTGAATACCTGCTGCCCAGGGCTCAGTGTCTCAGTGTCCCTGCCCAGTGACTCTCTGCTGCCCCCTGGGGTCTGCTCTGCTTGGGCTGGAGA
>NW_006922878.1:73633-76832 GCF_000298275.1 Orycteropus afer afer | reverse complement strand
CACCAGTGGACGCTGTTGAGTCAACTCTGACTCATGACAACCCCGTGTGAATCAGTGTAGAAGTGTGCATCATTGGGTTTTCAGTGGCTGGTGTTTCAGGAGATGCCCAGTCCCCCTTGGGTGTCTCTGGGTAACCTTGAACCTCCCATCTTTCAGTTCCCACCTGAGTCCATTAATCATTTGTATCATCTGACTGCTAACCAGAAGGCTGGCAGTTCAAACCCACTAGCCTCTCCCCAGAAGCAAGGATGGGCAATCTACTTCCACAGTAATACAGGCTCAAAAACCCAATGAGGGTCACTATGAGTCAGACCTGAGTTGATGGCAGTGGGGTATCACCCATGGATACCCTGGACCATGGAGTCCAGTTCTTACTGTGTGTCAACTCATTGATAACCATGTACAGCCCAGTCCAGTTCAGCTCAACACACAGAAGTTGACTATGCATTGTTCAGAAAGACTGGTGCAGGGACAGTTTATGTAACCTGATTCCTGTGTTGAAATGCCCTTCCAAGGCCTTGTGTCCATTGAGGATAATGGAGAGGGCTTGTCAAATCATATGTCTTCTGCAAAGATGACAACGTTCAGGGAACATGTGTGACACCGTCAATGGACCCATGCTTTCTGTAAATTTAGGAGCTCGGACAGACGCTGACCATCAGGTTGTTAGTAGCATCCAGTTCCTTGCAGTAGTAGGACTGAGGGTTCTGAGTCCTTGCTCCCAGACGCTGTCTGCTTTCTTCCTCCTGCTCTCCATATGGCCCCTCCAGTGATGCCCCATCTATTCCTCTCACATTTGAATCTCTCTGCCTGTGCTTTCTGCTACAACCCTCTGACTCTAACCTGGGAAAGTGCTTGCTTTTAAGAGTTCATGTGATTAGATTGATTGCAAGTATAGAATCCTACATAATTGCCATGTAATAAATCTATTATAACATGAACCATAATTATTATGGATAATTATTGACAATCATTATTATAAACAATTAGTTTCTGTCTGATTTTGTTATCTACAATAAGGTCTACAAACATAAGTGCAAAGTCCCATGTGTCATATAAGGTACCATATCCCAGCATTCCAGGGAGTGGGGTGTGCACATCTGTGGGCCCACTTTATGTAGCACAGGGCTTAGAGTCACCTTGGCCCTTTACTTCATTTTCTCCAGATTGGAGCTCAGATGTTATGATTTCCACTGTAATGATGTAGAGCAGGAAATGGAGGCCTGAGAATAACTCACTCATTCCATTTTATACAGCCTGACAGCTGGGTGGTTGTAAGCCATTGTCTAGTGGTCAGCCTTGAATTCCTTCCCGCCTTCTTCCAGCTGTTAGTGATGAGTGATATGAATCTATGGAGACATGAAACAGTGATATTTAGTGAGTCTTCATGACAAGTTAATACATTTATGTTGTTTCCAATCATGTTTTACTAATAATTAGTAAGATGATAATGAATGTGGCCCCAAAAAACTTTTAACTCTGTTTGTTCCATCACAGTAAATACATTTTACAATTTATATTTCTATGCATGTCTTTATGACCAAGTAGTATGGCAGGATAATGTATGAAAGACTCACAGAGATGAAACCGTACACCACCAACCACCCCCAGTTGCTGTCGACTGTATCCCTGCTCATGACGACCCCATGTGTTTCCGAGTAGAACTTCTCCATTGGGTTTTCCATGACTGTGACCTTTCAGAAGTAGATTACCAGGACTATTTTGGAGGAAAACTTTTTACAAATCCTTGGCCATCAAACCATGGTGACATTTATTCACATCAGGGAATGTGAATACTTTACAAACTGATGGAGATGCTCTCTTGTCATCCTGAAAAGGTGCAGGGAGGACATGTCAATATTCTATTAGAGGGTGGGGTGAAAAAGAGTTTGAGGACAATGTCTATGGTCTCAGCCCTCCCTGGTCCCTCCCAGGAACAAAGGAAAAAAGACCTCCAGTCTCTTGACCAGGAGGCGTTGGGAGCTCCAGCACCAACATCTCAAGTCCCAGAGGTCTGGATTACCAGCTGGAATCAGAGTTGATAAAGGAACTTGAGGGCCACTGGGGTCCCTAGAGATAGTCACCCTTGAGTTAGCCTGTTGCGTGCAGGGAGGGAAACTCTCTTGGACCAAAGGTCCCACTTGGGGAGGCTGAGTCTGAGGCAGAGGGTGCTCACTCAGGAGGTCTGCAGCTCTGAAGCACCCCCAGACCGAGGAGCTCTGGTGGGCTCCAGAAGAGTCCCCAATGAGCCCCATGGAGAGGGACATGGTGGGGGAGGGGAAACTCCATGAGGACCCACTTCTGGCCCCTCATGGTCCCCTGAGAAGGAGGAAGAGGCCTCTGTCCTTCCTGCTGCAGTCTCACAGCTTGTTCAGGAGCTGACACCCTACATGAGCTTTATGACAACCCTGTCCCCACTTGGTGGCAATGGATTTGAAAGTGAGGAGGAGGATGACTTGTTCCAAGAAGAGTAATAACAAATTAAGCACAAATTTAAAGTTTTCCTTTAACTACTGAAAATCAATGATCTGCCTATACATTCTGCCATCTCACCTAACATCTCGCTTACCTGATCAAAGTCTACTACCAGGACTTGCTTCTAGACCTTCACCTCTGAGCCCTCAGTCCTGTGCTATGATCCCACACATGTGGCCCATTTCTAGATGTTTCTTTCCTTGAAAGACTTGCTTGCACAGCCCCGTGAGGAACATGGTCCTTGTAAACACTCCTTGGCCCCCCTGAGACTCCACTGAAACCTCCTCCTGGTGACAGTGTCCCTCAGTTCTCATAGATGAGAGCTGCTGCATTTCCATGTCCCTGGGGTCTCTGGGGAAGCTCTGGTGGTGTAGTGCCTAAGGCATTGGACTGCTAACCAGAGGCCGGTTGTTCAAACTCACCAGCCACACCTTGGAAGCCAGATGGTGCATCTACTTCTGTAGAGTTACAACCTCGGAAACCCAAGGAGGGGTCAACATGAGTCTAATTGATTCGATGGCAGTGAATTTTTTTTTTTTGGGGGTGGTGGTGGTATCTGGTACCTTCTGGGACCAGAGGTTACAGTGCTCAGTTGTTAATCAAAATGGTGGCTGTTTGAACATGTCATCTGCACTGTGGGAGAAAGATGAAGCAATCTGCCTCCTTAAAGGTTTTAAAACTATAAAAAACTCACTGCCATGGAGTCAGACTTGACTCATAGTGA
>NW_006922878.1:69451-72208 GCF_000298275.1 Orycteropus afer afer | reverse complement strand
CAGCAGGAGACACACCCATGGCCCCATGGCCTTCCTCTTTCCCTTCAGTCTCTCCATGTCACTGTAGGGGCACTTTTGCCCTCATCTTTGGGACTTTGTGAATCATTGCAGAGACATTAGTTTCTTTATTAAATCAACACCTCCTTTATGTGGATTCAAGTCTTCCAGTCTCACTACACACATGATGTCCATGTTCCTCCTATAACACCCCACTCTGTGAACTATCTCCTAGATGATATTGTTCCTCTGAGATTTTACTGTTTTCTAAAAATTATCTTTTTTTTTTCTCTTCCATTTTATTTTAATGTATTCTTGTTAAAAGTATCAGAAAACTGAAAACCATTCTGACTAACACTCCAGTTCTGAGCATCCTGGAACTCTACCAGGATCTCCCAGGTCTTGGTCTCTGCACAGTCATGGACCCTGGTGGATGGACTGTCAGTGTCCCCTGCAGTGAGGGTGACATTTCCTGAACTGAGGACCCCTCAGTGACAAGGGCTGTGACTGTGGGGCAGGGAGACTCCATGTCATTTGGGAAGAGGACTCTCCTAATGTGTTGCATGCAGTTGTCCATGTCCGAGGGGTGTCCAAGGTGCATCTCACACAAGGGTGGGTTACCCGGAAAGTAATAAACACTGGCTTAATTGTGCTTACTGACTAATCCATAGGGAAAGGTTGTAGTTATTTATTTACTAATCCTTGCTGCTATGGAATGATTCTCTCCCCCAAAATACGTGACAACATGGCTGGGCCATCATTCTCAGTATTATGAATGTCAGTATTGGTGCTATGATGTAATTATCCAATGTGTTATCATGACCCTACAGACTGCTTGGGGCTATACTTCATGCTGAAGTCCCATCTCAAGTTGGTGTCCAGATGAGATTATCAAATAGGCAGGGGAAGTACAGTGCTTACCATTCTCACTAGATCATCTGTAGTGCACAATTTCACATGTTTTCACCACATTAAAGATTCTGCTGCTGGGGATGGCTGGTATCTGTCTCTCACAGCATCTTCCTACAGAATCAAAGCCCCTTTCCAAAGGTACGGGGCAGATTACCCAGTAAACAAGTGTCTTAGTTCCCTAGGGCTGCTATAACAGAAGTAGCACAAGAGGAAGGCTTTAACAGAAAGAAATATATTCTCTCCCGCTTAAGAAGACTAGAATAGAGTTCAAGGTGCCAGCTCTAGGGGCAGGCTTTCTCTCTGGGTGTCTCCTGGTTCCGGGAGATTCCCAGCAAAAAGCCTACAGGACCAAAGACACGCACCACTCATTTAGAGTGTGGGGAACAAAGCAGTTTGAGGACCATGTCTGCAGCTTCAACCCCCCTTGGGCCCTTCCAGGAGACCCATCTCTATGGAGCAGAGGCCTCCAGTCTCTTAACCAGGTGGACTTTGAGGGCTCCAGCCTCAACAAACTGGACGCCTGTGGTCTTGTTCCCCAGCTGGAATCACAGTTGATAAAGAACCCTGCTGGCTGCCGGGTCTCTAGAGGTAACCACATTAGGCACAACCCGGTGTTTCCAGAAGTGATGTGTCTCACAGATCAAGGGTACCATGTGGGAAGGATGAGTATAGGGCTGAGGGGCCAGGCCCAGGGGGTCCTCCCCTCTGAAGCACTCCCCTGGCTGAGGAACCCTGCTCTGGGTGGGTTTCAGACTAGCCACCATGGCCCCCATTCAGAGGGACATGGCAAGGGAGGGAACCCTCTATGAGGGCCCACTTCCATCTCCTCAGTGTCCCCTCAGAAGGAGGAAGAGGTCTCTGCCCTTCCTGCTGTAGTCTCATAGCTTTGCCCAGAAGGAGCTCACACCCTCCATGAGCTTAAGGACAATGCTGCCCCCTGCAGGTAGGAATGAACTTTGTGGATTAGAAAATGAGGAGAATGACTTGGTCTATGAATAATAATGAACAAAATAACCACACATTTTGCACGTTTTCCTTTAACTATTGAACAACAATCATCCGGCCAAGCCTTTGCTGACCGGGCCTAACGGCTCACGCATCAGATCAAAGTTGCCTATCAGGACTTGTTTCTAGACCTTCCCTTCTGTGCCCTCAATCCTGTGCTGTTCTGTCACCAGTCTGGCCCATTGCTAGATGTTTCCTTCCTTGAAAGACCTGCCTCACACACCTACATGCTGACCCTCGTTCCTGTCGACAGCCCCTGACCACCTTCTGAGACCCTACTGAGACCCTGTCAGGGTGAGCTCTCCCTTAGTCCTCACACACAAGATCCACTGGATTTCTTTGGGCAATTTACTTCTATAGTGGTATCGCCTCAGAAACCCAATGAGGGGTCACTATGAGTCAAGTCTGACTCGACAGCAGTAAGTGTTTCTTTTTGAAGGGTCTATATAAAAGGAACTCTGGTGGAGGAGTTATTAAATAACTCAGCTCTCAGCTATTATTAGAAATGTCAGCAGTTCAAACCAGCAACTCCACATGAGAAAGATGTGGCAGTCCTCCTCTGGAAAGATTTCCAATCTTGGAAACACGGTAAGCAGTGGCTTCAGTGATGCTTGGGGAACTGTAGGGAGCAGAAGGTGGTAGTTCAGAATGAACTCCATTTACATTGGAAGATGCTGAGATCTGGATGTGCAGGAAGTTGTTTCTTTCTGTCAAGAGTGTAAAGGTCATGGTAGGATTAGAAAGTTCTACTGCCTGGTGAAAGTGTCTCTTACACAGTGTGACCTTGGGGCAGGGGTGGGTGAGCCAGGCCGGTTGGACAGGTTTCTGTCTCACTGCTGTCCC
>NW_006922878.1:63869-68615 GCF_000298275.1 Orycteropus afer afer | reverse complement strand
TGTCCATCCTCCATTCTGGCCCCACTCTTGGGCAGTGTGATGACCACAGGTTCCACTCAGGTCCATTGTCATGGGAGAATGCTTGGGCATGTTCTAGAGGAGGCCAGAGAATCAGAGTGAAGTTGCTGGGGTAATTTGAGACCTCAGGCTCTTCCTCTGCCCATCTTGACTTTGCAGGGAGGCAGTTCAATTTTGTCTATGAGCAGAGGTGTCCTTTCCATGACCATTTGTGGAGAAGTCAGATGCTGAATCTAGTCCAAGTTCCACCCTTGGAAGCATTCAATAGAAAGTCTTCTCTGACATTGAAGACCTATTGCTTTCCATCTTCACTCCATCCCACAGGTGACAACGGGAGCTCAGAGAAGTGCAGGGTCCCACCTAGAGCAGAGCCTTGAGGGGCAGAGCTCCATGTGCACATGGGGAGTGCAAGGACCATTGAGAAATTCCAGCACGTAGGCTGGAAACAAACTCAGTGGATACAAATGACCCAGTCAGAAAAGCACCCAGGAGCCAAGATTCCAAGCCAACATGGTTTTGAGCACAACCTGGGGGGCAGGGAGGGACTGGGGTGGGCATATTAGGCCTGGCTGGGTTTGAAGATCCTCCCAACCTCAACAGCCTGGGTCCCTGTGGTCTGGTTTCCCAATCAGAATCAACAATTATCAGTGACCCTGAAAGATGTGGACATCTCTACAAATAACCAGCCTGTCCTCTTTTCCATAGGATGGTGTCATCTTAAGGCCAAGAAGCAGCAGGTGTAGTGGGGTGTTGATGCACTTAAGGCTGAGGGTCTAAGCCTTGGAGCTACCATGCCTTGCAGCCACCCCAAGAAAGAGTAGGTGCTGATGGTGGTGGATGCAGCATAGCCAACATGGATCCCTTCTAGAGGAGGAGACTGCTTGTTGAGTTCTAATGTCCAGCCCCACAGTGTCTCCTCAAAGGAGGAAGAGGCTCCACCCTTCGCCCTGCAGTCTCACAGCTTGTCTTGAAGGAGATGAGTCCAGGGCCCATTTTCAGCAAGGTGGTGACACTCCTGTGTGAACTTCATGATAACACTGCTCCCTGCAGGTGGGATGACCTTTGTGGATGTGATGTTAATAGAGTGGATGAATTTTTCCATGAAGAATAATGAACAAATTGACTATAGACTTTAGATTATTTCCCTTGAAATGTTGCCTGTATTTTAAGGTAATCAGCAGCTCTTCTGAAAAAAATGGACTCGCTACAAAATATTGTGAATAAAATGAGTAAATGCATAAACAAATAAGTAAAACTCAGTTCTCCATGTTCACAATTGTCTCTGATATTTCTATCACACGCCCAATGACCACATTCCAATCACAAAGAGTAGAAGAAGCCAGGGTCAATATTACTTGGGTCAGAACAAACTTTTACCTTGCTTCTTTGATTTCCTTCTCTCTACTTTGCCCTGAACTAGGAGAGACAATTTTTTGCACCTTAGATGGCCACTCACAAGTTTTTGTGACCACAGGAACTACTCACCAAAGTATTACTATTATTTAATTTTATTTTAATTGTAATTTAGGTGAAAGTTTACAAAGCTAATTCATTTTCCATGCAATAGTTCAAACACATATTGTTTCATGACACTGGCTGCATTCCCCATAATGTAATAGCTCTCTTCCCACTTCCTCCTGTGGTTACCTTTTCCCTGTGTCCGTCTTTCCTGTGGATTCCTGCCCCCTGAGCTATCTCCTTGTGCAAATACTGCCATTCTGATCTCCCACAGTTTAAGGTTCTAAGAAGTGAAACTACCTGCCTGGTGTAAAGGTTCATCTTATATGCCTGTGTATTGTTTGGCTGGAAGCCACAGGAGTGTGTTTACTTCCAGGTCTGAAGAGTGACTAGGGGCCATAGTCTTGGGGGTTTCACCCATCTCTATCAGACCTATAAGCCTGGTCTTGTGTGTGTGTGTGTGTGTGTGTGTGTGATTTTGAGTATTGTCCTACATTTTTCTCCCACTCTATCCAGGATTTCCTAAACTGATATTTTTCAGAGTGATTGACAGTGATAGCCAGGCACCATCTAATTCTTCTGGTCTCAGAGTCATATAGGCTGAGGTTCACATGGTCCACTAGTCCCTTGGACTAATTGTTTCCATGAGTCTTCGGTTTTCTTCATTCTTCCTTGCTCCAGCCCAGGAGAGACCAATTGTTGCATCTTAGATGGTCTCTGGCAAGCTTCTAAGACCCCAGTCACTACTCACCAAAGGAGAATATAGAACAATGTTTTTGTGTAGTATGCTATGCCAATAGAGCCTTAATTCCCCTCCCACATGGTCCAGAGCCCAGAGGCCCAACAACCTGCTTCCTCATGGTGTCTAGCTATGCCTAAGAAGTTATCATATCTTTATCTCCTGTTAGCTTTGTTATATATATGGACAGTCTGATAGCACACACAAATATATATATAGAAATATCATCTGCTATATATGGGAGCTCTGGTAGCATAGTGGCTAAGGCACTTGACTGCTAACCAGAAGGCTGGCGGTTCAAACCCACTAGCCACTCCTCGGAAGGAAGGTTGGGCAATCCTACTTCCGTAGTGATACTGCCTCGGAAACCCAAGGAGGGGTCGCTATGAGTCAGGGCTGACTCGACGGCACACAACAACAACAACAACAAACTTATATATGGTCATGAGTATATTCCCTTATGCCTAGTAGATAGGACACATAGGTAGATAGCCTATCTACCTATGTGTCCATCCATAGATTAATTTCTGTTATTACCAATAACGCAGCATTGTGTACAAGTGCTTTGCTTTGTTGTCTGTAGCTCTTGTGCACCTCTCTGTATTAGTATTATTTTTATTTCATCATACACCTCTCAGAGTTTGTGGTGGGAAGACTTCTACACTCACCTAGTCTGCCATTTTAATGACAATGGAAACCTCTTCCTATTTACACATGAGGATGCCCATTCCCACCCCCAGAGAACACACTCTTTGCAGGGCTCCTTTCCTTGAATAGGAGAAGATGGTTAGGAGACTCCACAGACCAGTCGCTAGGACTAATTCTTTCCATGAATCTTTTGTTTTCTTCATTCTTCTCTGCTCTGGATGAGGAGAGACCCATCGTTGCATCTAGATGGCTGCTTGCAGGCTTTTAAGATCCCAGTCGCTACTTGCCAAAGTAGGAGGTGGAACAATGTTTTGTGTACTATGTTATGCCAGTTGAGCTTGATGTCCACTGTGACTATGGTCCTGAGCCCACAGGTTCAACTACTCGGTCCCTCTGGGTAGCTGGCTATAACCAAGAAGTGACTACCACCTTGTCCCTTGTCAGCTCTACTCTACACCTGGGAATTCAGATCATACAAATACACTTATAGGACCATTGTCTGCCAACCCCATACATGGTCTTAGGCACACTCCCCACTTCATAGACATACCTAATAGTTATGGTTAGGTATGTGACTGAGACCCACACTGAGTGTGTCCTTAATTAATAAAATCCTTTTGTGGCTTTTGCACCATTTCACTTGAAAACAAACTAAAGGGTTTCTTAAGTTCATTTACGTTTCTCCATTTCACAGCGTATCAAGTTGGGGCCTAGAAAGCCTAAGTTGTCCAGGATATCAGAGAGAAGTAACGTTGAGTTCAGGAGTAGAGCTCAGTTGCCCTGAATTCAGATCCCAGGTACTAAGAGCTGAGCTTGATCAGATTCTCAAGGGTGGGAATGTGACCACTATGATGGGGCCAACAAGACATGTGCCCCACATGGCTCACTGCCACCTCATCCCAAGATCTGCCAAGCATAGCAAGTCCTTCCTCAGCCTACATGTGACTAATCTTCACACTTCAATTTCTGATTTTAGTTATTTCTGTATTTCCTTTTAGTGAGTCCAGCTAACAGTTTGCCAATTTTGTTGATCTGTTAAAAAAATCAACTTTCAGTTTTGTTGATTCTATTTTTTTATTATTATTTTGTATTAGTTTATTGCTGCTCTAATCTCTTTATTTCCTTTCTTCTGCTAACAGAGGTTTGTTGTTGTTGTTATGTGCCGTCGAGTCGGACCCAACTCATGGCGACCCCTCCTTGGGTTTCTGAGGCAGTGTCACTATGGAAGTAGATTGCCCCATCTTCCTTCTGAGGAGTGGCTGGTGGGTTTGAACCACCAGCCTTCTGGTTAGCAGTCAGTCAAGTGCCTTAGACACTAAGCTACCAGAGCTGAGGTTTAGTTTCCTGTTTTTTTTTTTTTTTTGGTGTTGTTGTTTTTTTAAAATGCATGTAAAAATAATGAAATCAAGAACAGTGAAGAACATCAACAAAACCAAAATTTAAGTCTTTCAAAGACTTAATAGATAAGTCCAAAAATAGATAGATCATTACCTAAATGAAAAAATAAGAGACAAGACATAAGTTATATATATAAACCAGAAATAAAAGAGGAATAACACTACTGACCAGACACAAATTAAAAGCATTATAAGGGGATGTTGTTGTTGTTGTCAGGTGCCCTGCCCACTCCTGTGCCAGCTGCACAATCTTTGCTATGCCTGAGCCCATAATTGTAGCCACTGTGTCAATCCAAGGAGCTCTGAGGCATTTGACTGCTAACCAGAAGGCTGGGAGGTTCAAACTCACCAGCCACTCCTTGGAAAGAAGACTGGGCAATCTACTTCCATAGAGGTACTGCCTCAGAAACCCAAGGAGGGGTTGCTATGAGTCAGAACTGGCTCAACTGCAGTGAGTTGTGTGTGTGTGTGTGTGTGTGTGTGTGT
>NW_006922878.1:59945-63350 GCF_000298275.1 Orycteropus afer afer | reverse complement strand
ACCATGGCTTGGGTTAGGCATATCTTAGTCTTCAAAAGGACATCTTTGCTCTTCAGCACTTTAAAGAACTCCTTTGCAGGAGATTTGTCCATTGCAATACGTCATCCAATTTCTTGACTGCTGCTTCCATTAGTGTTGGTGGTGGAACCAAGTAATATGAAATCTTTGACAACTTCAATCTTTGCACCATTTATCATGATACTGATAAGGGATTATTATATACAATCAAATCAATATTTTATATAACTTAGAAAAATAGACAAATTCCTGTTGTTGTTGTTGTTATGTGTCATCAAGTCGGACCCGACTCATAGCGACCCCTCCTTGGGTTTCTGAGGCAGTATCACTATGGAAGTAGATTGCCCAACCTTCATTCTGAAGACTCATTCCTAGAAAGATGTCAATTATTAAAATTGAGTCCAAACTCATCAAAAAAGTAAAAAAGACAACCCACAACTGGAAAAAAAACTTCCGAAATGCCATATCTGATAAGGGTCTAATCTCTAAACCATAAGGAAAACTTCAACAACTCAATGACAAAAAGACAAACAACTCAATTTCAAAATGGACAAAGAACATGAACAGACACTACCCTCAAAAGGACATCCAAGAAGCCAATAAAGCATGAGAAGATGCTCACGGTCATTATTTATTAGACAGATGCAAGTCAAAAGTATAATGAGATAACATTTCACCCTGGCTAAAATAGTTTAAAAAAGCAAACAAATAACAGCAAATGTTGGTGAGGATGTGGGGTGATTGGAACTCAACCATTGCTGGTCAGACTGCAAAATGGTACAAGCACTATGGAAAACAGTAAGGTGGTTTCTCAAGAAACTAGAACTAGAAATACCTTATAATCCAGCAATACCAATCTTAGGAGCATACCCTAGAGGTCTAGTAAAAGAGATGTGGGCATACATATGCACACCTATGTACACTGCAGCATTATTCACAACAGCAAAAATGGGAACAACCGAAGATTGCAGATGAGTAGAGAAATGGACATAAACACAATAGAATACCACTCAACCGTAAAGAACAATATGAGTCTGAAAAACATTTTGTAACATGGATGGACCTGGAGGACGTTATACCAAATGAAGTAAGTCAATTACATAAGGACAAATATTGTATGATACCATTTTTACAAAAAGGTAAGAATACATATAGAATCTCCAACTTGTCTGTCCATTTGTCACAGTGTGATGTCTTCCATGTTGCTGTGATGATAGACATAATGCCACCAGTCAAATGCCAGTTATGCCACCACGGTGGACAGGTTTTGGAGGAGCTTCCAGACTGAGACTGACTGGGAAGAAGGATGGAGACATACACTTCTGAAAAAACAGATCACTGCAATCCTTATGAACAACAATGACACATTATATGATTTATTATTGAAACACTGGATGGGTAGCAGTGAAACGTTGTCTGATATAGTACTGGAAGATGAGCCCTTCAGGTCAGAAGGTGAAGTTGAAGCCCAGGGAGACTAAACTGCCCAAGATAAGAGAAAAGTGATGACATGCCGGGCATTGAGCCCAGTTGTCCTAGATTCAGATCCTGGGTTCTTCAGAGCAGAGCCTGGCCAGGGCTGTGAGTGAGGGAAGCATGAATGTAAGACTAGGATGGCAGTTTTTGTCTCCACACAGCTCACAGCCATCCAGCTGAAAGATCTAAAAGAAATCCTCTCCACTTAATGAAATCTTTCCTCTTTCTATATGTGGAAATTCAATTTTCCCAGCAACATGTATGGAAGGGACTCCTCTTTCTCCATTGAATGGACTTAGCACTCTTGTCAAAAATCAATTGACTGGAGATGTCTGGGTTTATTGATGGTCTCTTAATTCTATTCCATTGGTCTGTGTGTCTATTGTTATGCCAGCATTAGGCTGTAGCTGCATAGTATATTTCGAAATTAAGAAATGTGAGTCCTTCTTCAAAAATTATTTTAGCTATTTGGGGCCTCTTGGCATTTCATAGGTGCTCTGGTGAGGCAGTGGGTAAGGTGTTTGGCTGCTAAACAGAAGGCTGATGATTCAAACACAGCAGCTGCTCTGCAGGAGGAAGATGAAGCAATCTATTTGGGAAAAATTTACCGCCTTGGAAACCCAATGCAGGATGCTATGAGTCAAAAACAATTTGATGGCTTTTGTCAGGCTCACCTTAGTCCTCAAGGAGACATCTTTGTTCTTCAGCACTTGAAAGAGGTCCTTTGCATTGTCTGATGTCCTGACTACTGCTTCCATTGGCCTTGATTGTAGAACCAAGCAATATGAAGTCTTTTACAACTTCGATCTTCTCTCCATTTATCGTGATGCTACTTATAGGTCCAGTTGCGAGGATTTTTGTTTTCTTTATATTGAGATTTAATCAATACTGCAGACTGTATTCTTCAATCTTCATCAGTAAGTGCTTCAAGTCATCCTCACTTTCAGCAAGCAAAGTTGTGTCATCAGCATATCGCAGGTTGTTAATGATTTTTCCTCCAATCCTGATGCCACATTCTTCTTCATATAGTCCAGCTTCTTGGATTATTTGCTCAGGATGTAGATTCAGTAAGTATGGCGAAAGGATACAACCATGACTCATGGTTGATTTTAAACCATGTGGTGTTCCCTTGTTCTGTTCGAATGACAGCCTCCTGATCTATGTACAGGTTCCTTATAAGTACAATTAAGTTTTCTGGAATTCCCATTCTTCTCAATGTTACCCATAATTTGTTATGATCCACACAATCAATTGCTTTTGCATAGTCAATAAAACATAAGTAAACATCTTTCTGGTATTCTTTGCTTTGAGCCAAGAGCCGTCTTACATCAGCAAATGATATCCCTCATTCCATGTCCTCTTCTGAGTCCAGCTTGCATTTCTGGAAGTTCTCTGTCAATACACTGCTGCAACCATTTTTGAATTATCTTCAGTAAGATTTTACTTGCTTGCAATATTAATGATATTTGGATCACCAGGAATGGATGTTGAAATTTGTCAAATGTTTTTTGGCATCCGTTGATATGATCGTGTGGTTCTTTTCCATTGTTTTATTTATGCAGTGGATTATGTTGATTCTTTTTCTAATGTTGAAACATCCTTGCATACCTGTTATGAATCCTACTTGGTCATGAAGTATCGTTTTTTAAGTATGTTTTTGGATTCTATTGGATGGTATTTTGTTGAGAATTTTCGCATCTGTGTTCATGAGCGGTATTGGTTTATGTTTTTCTTTTTCAGTAGCATCTTTGTCTGCTTTTGGTAACAAGGTTATTCTTGCTTCATAGAATGAGTTTGGAACTATTTCATCCTTTTCTATGTTCTTGAATAGTTGAGTAGAATTGATGTTGGTTATTCTCTGAATGTTTGATAGAATTCACCAGTGAAACCATCTGGGCCAGGACTTTTTTT
>NW_006922878.1:54807-59527 GCF_000298275.1 Orycteropus afer afer | reverse complement strand
TTTCTAATTGTTGGAGATGTTGAGTTAAGGTGCTAGTTTTGGTTGTTTCTTCTCTTGTGAAATGTGCAATTATTGCTATAAATTTCCCTCTGAGCACTGCTTTCACACTGTCCCAAAGATTTTGGTATATTATGTTTTCACTCTCATTTGATTTAAGGAATTTTGGTTTTCATTTTCATTTTTTATTTCTTCTATTACCCAGTGGTTTTTTCATCAGGGTGTTATTCAGTTTCCAAGTATTTGATTTTTCTCCTTGATCTTCTGTTCTTGACTTCTAATATTATAGCATTGTGATCTGAGAAAACACTTCATAGTATTTTGATGTTTTAAAATTTATTGAGGCTTGGTTTTGTGTCCTAACATATGGTCTATTCTGGAATGTTCCTTCTGTACTGGAAAAAAATGTATACTGTGCTGTTGTTGGGTGGAGTACTCTGTATACATCTGTGAGGTCCAGTTGATTGATTGTCTTCTTTAGATCTTCTGTATCTTTGTTGAGTTTCCTCTCAGTTGTTCTGTCCTTCATCAAAAGTGGTATATTAAAGTCTCATACTATTAGCCTCACACTCACCAATTTCAAAACTCACTATATCACCATGGTAGTTAAAATATCCTGGTATTGGCAATGACAGACTCATAGACCAACAGAAAAAAACTGAGAATCCAGAAGTACATCTATCCACCTATGGACTGCCGATCTTTGAGAAAGGGCCAAAACTCTTTAAATGGAGAAGAAATTGTCTCTCCGTTTAATGATGCTGGTAAAACTGGATATTCACTTTCAGAAAGAATTAAAAAGGATCCTTATCTCACACAATACTCAAAAAATGATCTCAAGTTGACTCAAAGACCTGAGTATAATACCTAAAGCCATAATGACCATCAAAGAAAAAATGGGGACAGACCTAGGGACCCTATTTCAGGGCATAAATGCAATATCAAATAAAACTAAAAAACACAAACACAACAAGGGAACAAAGATGACCAGGGCCTCCTACAAATTAGATACATATGCACATCAAAAAATTTACCAAAAGAGTAAAAACAGAACTCACAGATTGGGCAAAAACTTTTGGCAATGACATATTAGACAAGGAGCGAGTCTCTAAAATTTATAGAAAAATGTCAACTCCTTGACAATAAACAGACAAATGATCCAATTAAAAAATAGGGAGAGGGCTTGAACAGACTTCATCAAAGAAGACATGCAGACAGGTAACAAACACATGAAAAAATCCTCATGATTATTAGCTGAGAGATGCAAATCAAAACAACAATGAGATGTCATCTCACCTCAGCACTAACACTGAAGGCTGCAAAACAGAAAACAACAAATGCTGGCAAGGGAATGGAGAGCCTGGAAACCTCATACACTATTGGTGGGACTGTCCAACGGCGCAACCACTGTGGAAAATGACATGGCACTTCTTTAAAAAGCTGGAAATGGACATGTCATATGATCCAGCAAGCCCACTACTAGATATATATAGTAGAGAAACAAAAGCCGTGGCATGAACATATATGCACACTCATGTTCATCACAGCATGGTTCACAATAGCAAAAATATGGTTGTTTCCATGTGTTGGTCAAGACTCTCAGGTGAGAAGCTTTTTGGAGTGTCCACGATTGAAGCTCCTGGTTAGAGTTCTCATCACCAGCAGGGAGCAGCAAAGTTACAGCTAGATGAGTCCAAAGAGAGCATGGGACTTCCTAGGTGGAGACTAGGTGAGAGACCAACACTGACAGGGAGACAACAGATGTTCAAGGTTCTGTCCTTAAGCTGTAAGGTCAGGTCACTCCATCCTCTCTCTCTTGGGCTTCAGAGACAACGTTCTGAGGGTCAGACTCACACAGGCCAAACCTAGGGACAATAACTCCTTAGCTGAGATATGAAGGTGGGGGAAAACCTAGGGCAGGTATAACTTGGAAAGTTTGCTCTGGAGAACACCCCCAGGCTGAGGTACACTGTGGAGGTCACAGTGAGAGGACAGGAGTTCCCAAGGCCTGTGTCCTACCCCCAGGACAGCTGCCTGAGCCTCTCCCCCACTCTCAGGGCATCATCCCCTCACTGTGGTCCTGGGGAGCTGACTCTGTATCCTATCCACTTCTAGAGACATCTGACCTCACTCATTTTCTCTCTTCTTTCCAATGGCCAAGCCGGCTCTGCCGTTAGATAACCTAACAGGCCTCTTGGGGTTGCAACTTCATGTTGAGGTTGTCTCAGGTAGGTGTGCATTGGCATGGATCACCTTTGTCCCTGGATGAGAGTTCCTGAGCATCCTCAGAAGACATCTCTCCCCAAGTGACTTGGAGTCTCACTGGGCTGTCTTTGGTTCAGGGACAGGGTTGGCCTCACTTCAGAGAGCACTGATAGTTCAGCTTCAGAGCCCACTCTGTACAGAGACTGTGACTCAGCGACCCACTGGAGAGCTCAGGATGCCCAGAATTGGGGTGCTAGTCTGGACAGTTATCTGGTGCTTTTTAAAAAGATTCACATAAAATAATGAAGTCAGAAAAGCAATATTGAATCAAGGAATAGACAATGCCAAACACTAGCCCATTTGGGAAAGGATGGCATAAAAGGATAAGAGATTAGAAGTTGTGATGAATATACAAAAGTGGGTGCTTGGGTAAATGAGCAAACTACAGCATCTGAAAAGATTCTCAAGAATTCTAGTCACTAGAACCACATTCTAGGAAATGCTGAGGATACGGACAAGGTACTCCTTGGGGGACACAGAGAGGAGATGCAGGAGGAAGAGGAAGGTAATGGACATCATAGGACGTCCTTCTACTGGCCGAATGTTATCAGTGATCTCCAGACAGGTTCCAGCTCAGCCGCATGACCAAGCTCCTAAAAGGTCCACTTAGGCAGACCCAAGAAAGACAGTTTTGGAACACTGGCCATGTGGTCAAATCCCAAGAAGATGACTGTGACACAGACCTTGGAACCAAGGCTGATTCTTCAGACATGGAAAGAAGCTCTGAGGAGATTTCTGGAAACTCCGCCCCTTCTTCCCTGTCCTGCCCCTCACAGCTGGTTTTTGAGCCCCCTCAATTAGGATTGGGAGCTCTGGTAGCATAGTAGCTAAGGCATTTGACAGCCAACCAGAAGGCTGGCTGTTCAAACCCACCAGCCACTCCTCAAAGGAAGATGAGGCAATCTACTTCCATAGTGATACTACCTGGGAACCCAAGGAGGGGTCGCTATGAGTTGGGTCCAACTTGAGGGCAAATAACAACAGCAACAACATTCTAAAAAGTCAAGAAAATTGTTCCATAAAAAAAGAAATATTCTTTGATGGTTACCGAGGGTAGGTGAGGAAGAGAGGGTGTGGTAGTTAAGGTAGTTAACATGGCTGGGCCTGACTGAGTGGCTGGGCAGCTGGATGTAGTTAACTCCTCATGATGAGACTGGTCATCAACTCCACGGTGGAATCTACTGGAGCCGCTGAGTAGCTGCCTTAGGGATGTGGGCTGCTTCCACTATAAAAGGAGAAGTTTTGAGAAAGGTCTCTGCAACTTTTTGGCACACTAGGACTCCGTATGTAGCCAAGTCTTCATTCAGCAGCCTGCCATATTTCCTGCCAATCTTTGGACTGTCTCTGGACTTAAACTAGTGACCTGCCATGTTGTTTGGGAATCTTGGGACTGTGCCATTTTATTTGTTGACACTGGGTTTATCAGCCTCAGCAACCAGCGGCTGCCTGACTTAAGAGAAGCCTCTAACTCTAGTGAGTGGGCTGGGAGCAAGAGGCAGAGCTGAAGTCCAAGGTTGAGGGGCTTTCACCCAACCCGTAGAGCCTAGCACTTTGAACTCAGGCCTCTAGCCTTCTAAACTGTAAGAGAATAAACTCCTGTTTGTTAAAACCAACCACCTGTGGTATTTTCTGTTAGAATGATACAAGAGATCCAAAACAGAGGGTAAACCACTAACAAGAAGGTACTTACTAACTCACTGCCAGCGAGTCAATTCGACTCATAGTGACCCCTACTTGGGTTTCCGAGGTGGTATCTCTAAGAAAGAAGATTGGCCAATGTTCTTTCCAAGGAGTGGCTGGTGGATTTGGCCTACCAGCCTTCTGGTTAGCAGTCAAATGCCTTAGGCACTAGAGGATAGACACATATTAACTTTGGTGAAGGGAAAATCAAATAAATAAATAAAAATCCAAAATGAAAAATAAACTTGATTTTTTTTAAAAAAAAGTCTGAATCTTCTGAAGGGTTACTTAACCAAAAAACAAACCAAACTCACTGCCGTCAACTTGGATCCAATTCATAGAGATCGCTCCTTGGGTTTCCAAGGCAGTATCACTATGGAAGTAGATTGCCCAACCTTCTTTCCGAGGAGTGGCTGATGCGTTTGAACCACTAGCCTTCTGGTTAGCAGTCAACTGCCTTAGGCACTACGCCACCTCATTGACAAAAGTCCCTGTTAATAATGTAGTAGCCACTATTCATTAAAAAGAAATATGCATTATTTAAATCCAGAGGAAAAAAGGAAATAATTAAATAAAGTCTCATTATTGTGGAGTTTTCTATTTCTCATTTTTATTTTGTTAAAGTTTGATTTATGTGTTTTGGGGATCTTTCATTGGGTGCATAGGTATCTATCATAATTATGTCTTGTTTGATTGACACTTTAATCATTACATAATGTCTTTCCTTGTCTCTTTTGCTGGATTTTGCCTTAAAGCCTATTTTATCAGCAATTAGTAC
>NW_006922878.1:53193-53697 GCF_000298275.1 Orycteropus afer afer | reverse complement strand
TGAACTTGCTGTTACTCTCATTCAGTGTATGTTTTATCTCAGACACTGATCTTTCTTCACATCTTTGATGTGTCCACTTCAAATGTCTCATCATTATGTGAAATTTCTGGACATGATTTGTTGATTAATTTCACTGCTTTTATGTGTCATAATTTTCTGTTTCTTTGTATGTGTGATAACTTTTGATTGGATGCTAGATATCATCTTTAACCTTGTTGTTAGGTGCCATTGAGTCATCTCCGACTCATAGTGACACTATGCACAGCAGAATGACACACTCCCAAGGTTTGTGCCAGCCTCACGATCCTGCTGTACCTGAGCCCACTGTGGCAGTCACTGTGTCTATCCATCTCATTGAGGGCCTTCCCCTTCTTTGTTGACCCTCCACTTTACTAAGCACACTATTCTACTCCAGGGAATGGTCCCTTCTGACAACATGAGCAAAGTAGGGGAGACGAAGTCTGAGGATTCTTGTTTCCAAGGAGCATTCCCACTGCACTGGCT
>NW_006922878.1:51859-53033 GCF_000298275.1 Orycteropus afer afer | reverse complement strand
AGAAGAATGAGAATTCCCGAGCACTTGATTGTACTCATGAGGAACCTGTACATGGACCAGGAGGCTGTTGTTCGAACAGAACAAGGGGACACTATATGGTTTAAAATTAAAAAGGGAGTGTGTCAGGTTGTATCCTTTCCCTATCCTTATTCAATCTATATGCTGAGAAAATAATCTGAGAAGCTGGACTACAAGTGTATTTGTATGTTCTGTAAGAATTTCCAGGTGTATAGTAGAGCTGACAAGGGATAAGGTTGTAGTCACTTCCTGACCACAGCCAGGTACCCAGAGGGAGTGAGTAGTTGAACCTGTGGGCTCGGGACCATGGTCACAGGGGCCATCGAGCTCAATTGGCATAACATACTATACAAAACATTGTTCCACCTGCTACTTTGGCAAGTAGCAACTGGGATCTTAAAGTCTTGCAAGCACCCATCTAGATGCAACGATGGGTTTCTCCTTGTCTAGAGCAAAGGAGAATAAAGAAAACCAAAGATTCATGGAAACAATTAGTCCAAGCCACTGGTACACCATGCGATCCACAGCCTATACGATTATGAGACCAGAAGAACTAGATGGTGCCCAGCTAGCACTGTCAACCAGTCAGAGGGGGATCTGTGTAAGAGATCCTGGATAGACAGGGAGAACCATGTGGAACAAAACTCAAAATCATTTGGAAAAGAAAATGGGGGGGGGGCATGTTTGCTGGTCTGATAGAGCCTGATGGAACCACTGAGACTATGGCCCCTACCTGCCCTTCAGATCTGGAATTGAACCCACACCTGTGGCTTCCAGCCAAAAAAAAGACAGGCATATGAGTTGAGCATTTACCCGAGGTAGATACACTCCTCAGATAGAATAATCGTGGGAGAAAGAAGGGCTGCTTATGCACAGGGAGACAGCTCAGGGGGCAGGAGCGCATGGAGGGAAGGACCAGGGAAGAGGTAATTATGGGGAAGAAGTGGGAGGGGAGCTGTTGCATTGGGGTAAATTGTCAATGGCATGAGACAAAGTGTATGTGAGCTGCTGTATGGCAAGTGAATTTGCTCTATAAACTTTCACCTAAATCATAATTTAAAAAAAAAATTTGGTGGTTTGAACCCATCATCAGCCACTCTGTGGCAGAAATATGAGGCTGTCTGCTTCCATAAAGATTTTGAGCCTTGGAAATCCA
>NW_006922878.1:47474-50604 GCF_000298275.1 Orycteropus afer afer | reverse complement strand
TGTTGTTGTTGTTGTTAGATGTCATCAAGTCAGCTCTGACTTGTAATGGCAAACATACAAACATACGACAGAATGAAACACTGCCCAGTCCTGTGCCAGACTCACAATCCTTGCTATAATTGAGTCCCTTGTTGCAGCCATGGTGTCAGTCCATCTCTTTGAGGGCCTTCCTCTTTTTTGCTGACTCTCCACTTTACCAAGAATGATATCCTTCTCCAGAGAATGGTCCTTTCTGACAACATGACCAAAGTAGGTGAGGAATCTGGTTATCCTCTCTTCCAGGGAACATTCCAGCTGCACATCTTCTGACAGATTTGTTTGTTCTTTTGGCATTCCATGGTACTTTCAGTATTCTTCTCCAAGATCACAACTCAAAAGAATAAACTCTTCTGCAGTCTTCCTTATTCATTGTCCAGCTTTCACAGTACGACAAACTGATGGATGGGTCATGGCACCTCATATGCATGTGAAGCAATCATAGGACTCACCATTGTCCATGTCTGTAGTATCACCATACTTTGACGCCTGATGTCAACGTCTCCAGAATCTTGTTTTGTATATTTTGTCCATTTCTCCCCTGGGCATGTATTAGATTTGTGGCTTAAAATAACATTCAAATGTAGACTCTGGAAAACACCACATAACATGGATGAACTTGGAGGACATTATGCTGAGTGAAATAAGTCAATCACAGAAGAACAAATAATATATTAGTTCATTATTGCAAAAAGGCAAGCAAAAGTTTATATATGGAAGGAAACTTTCTTTGTTGGTTACCAGGTGTGGGAGGTGAGGGGAGGGAATGCTGTTAGATAGAAAAAAAAAAATAATATAAAATACAAAAATAATGTTCATTTGTTATCTCACAGTTCTGTGGTTCCAAAGTCTGAGCATGAATGGCTCAACTGTGGCCTCTGCTCAAAGACTTTCAGGGTTGAAATCAAGTTGTCAGCTGGCCTGGGCTCCTACCTGGAGGCTCTGGCAAAGATGCTCCTTCCAGGTTCATTTAGGTTGTTGGGTGAATTCAGTTTGTAGACTGAAGTCCCAATTTCTTGTTGCTAGAAGCAGCCAGCCTTCCTTCTCATGCTCTCGATGTGGAGTCCTCCAGCAACGACAGATTGAGTTCTTCTCATGCTGAGCATCTCCCTGAGTTTTTCTGACTCATCATTTGCCTCCAGCTGGGGACAATTCTCTGCTTTTTAAGGGCTCATTTGATGAGACTGAGTACAACTCTCACTAACCTTTATGATTTTGTACTCTCTCTTGGACATGTTGTTGTTGTTGTTATGTGCTGTTGAGTCGGACCTGACTCATAGTGACCCCTCCTTGGGTTTCCGAGGCAGTATCACTACGGAAATAGATCACCCAACCTTCCTTCTGAGGAGTGGCTGGTGGGTTTGAACCGCCAGGCTTCTGGTTAGCAGTCAAGTGCCTATGCTACCAGAGCTCCAATGTTAATTAGGAAAATCTTAGTATTGTTTAGATCCTACATAGATATAAGCAGAAGGATGCAGCAGTCAGCTTCCACAAAGATTCATAGCCTTGGAAACCCTATGAGGGCAGTTCTACTCTGTCTTATAGGGCTGCTATGAGTTGAAATTGACTTCAGGGCAGTGAGTTTGTTCTGTCCCAGGGCTACTTACACTGAGGAATGCTGCTTCAGCACATAGGTGGTGGCCATGCAAGGAGAGGACAGATGGCCTAGAGTTGTGTGACTTATTCCTAAGAGGGCCACCCTGAGGTTGAACTCAGGGTTTGGGGCATGTTCAGCTCAGGATCCTTTGGGACTGAACTCAAGGACAGGGACTGAGAGGCAGAACCTGTGCAGAGAGTGAAGAGGGGGAGCAGAGAGGGGTCCAGGCCATGGTAGAGACACCCAGAGCTCTGCCTCCTGAACCCACAGCTCAGCTAGGCCAATGGACCCTCTTATTTCCTTCTCCTTTAGTACAGAGATTGTTTGGTCTTTATGCAAATATACCTCAACCTAGGCATGTCCTCCTCTGGGAATCCTAATTGAAGGGGCTCTAAAACCAGTTGTGTGGGGCAGGACAGAGAAGAAGGGGTAGAGTTCCCAGAAATCTCCTCAGAGCTTCTTTTCATGTCTGAAGAATCAGCCTTGGTTCCAAGGTCACATCACCTTCTTGGGATTTGACCACATGGCCAATGTTCCAAAACTGCCTTTCTTGGGTCTGCCTAAGTGGACTTCTTAGGAGCTTGGTCATGGGGCTGAGCTGGGACCTGTCTGGAGATCACTGATAACATTTGGCCAATAGTAGGACATCCTATGATGTCCATTACCTTCCTCTTCCTCCTGCATTTCCTCTCTGTGTCCCCCAAGGAGTACCTTGTCCGTATCCTCAGCATTTCCTAGAATGTGCTTCTAGTGATTAGAATTCTTGAGAATCTTTTCAGATGCTGTAGTTTGCTCATTTTATGAAGCATCCACTTTCGTATATTCATCACAACTTATCTCTTATGCCTTCTAAGTCACCCTTTCCCAAATGGGCTAGTGTTTGGCATTGTCTATTCCTTGATTCCATATTGCTTTTTTTTTTTTTACTTCATTATTTTATGTTAATTTTTTTTTAAAAGCACTAGATAACCGTCCAGACTAGCACCCCAATTCTGGGCATCCCGAGTTCTCCTGTGGGTCCTTGGGTTACAGTCACTGCACAGAGTGGGCTCTGGAGCTGAACCATCAGAGCTCCCTGCAGTGATGGCAACTCTATTCCTTAACCAAAGACAGCCCAGTGCTGAGGGCTGGACACTGATCAGGGAGACTTTAAGTCACTTGGGAGAGCTGTCTCCTGAGGATGCTCAGGAACTGTCATCCAGGGACAAGGGTCTTCCATGCCAATGCACACCCACCTGAGACAACCTCAACATGAAGTTGGAACTCCAAGGAACCTGTGGGGTCATGTGAGGGCTGAGTCAGCCTGGGTATGGGGAGGAGAGATAAAATGAAGGAGGTCAGATGTCTCTAGAAGTGGCTAGGATACAGAATCAGCTCCCCAGAACACAGGCTTTAGGAACTCCTGTCTTCTCACTGTGCCCTCCACAGGGTACCTCAACCTGGGGGTGTCCTCCAGAGTGAAATTTCCAGGTTATACCTGGACTAGGTTATTCCCCA
>NW_006922878.1:38269-43084 GCF_000298275.1 Orycteropus afer afer | reverse complement strand
AATATTCCTTTCTCATTCTATAGGTTGCCTTTTAATTGCCTTCATAACATCCTTTGATGAACAAAAGTTTTTCATTTTGAAGAAGTCCAATTTATCTTTTTTTTTTTTTTCTCATCAATTGCGTTTTTGAAAACACATATCTGAGGGTCTTTTGATAAATCTAAGGTGATGGTGATTTATACATATGATTTCATTTAAGAATTTTATGCTTTTAGCTCTTAGATTCAGACATTTGATCTATCTTAGTTAATTTTTGTATTTGGTGTGAGGTAGAAGTCTAATTTGACTCTTTTGCATGTTGATAGGCAATTTTGAGTGCTCTCAAGACAGGCATTCCTGGGTGGCACAAACAGTAAATGTGCTTGGCTGCTAGCCAAAAAGGATGGAAGTGTGAGTTAACCCACAGGCAACTCTGAAGAAAGGCCTGGCTACCTATTTCTGAAAACCAACCATTGAAAACACAATGCAGGACAGTACTACTCTGACACATGGTGTCACTAAGAGTTGGGTCGCCATGAGTCAGCGTTGATTGACTAGATGACAACTAGATTTGGTTTTGCTTCTTAAGAGAAACCAATAAGGGAGAGAGGGGAGTAAGGTAGGGAAGGTAGGAAGGGAAAATCTGACTCCAACCTGACTCTGCTCTGTGGGGTTTCTAGAGCATGAGTGCCCCACAGAGTGTCTCACTTTGAGGAATCTGAGCAGGATTTCTGTATGCCAGTCAGTGGTCATCAGTCATTGTCTATAGGAGGTGGTGGTAGGGGTGCAACACTCAGACCCATATAGCCAAGCCACCTTTGGTCTTCAGTGGCCCAAGGACAAGCCTCCAGGTATCAGCAATCAGCCAAGACATCCTCCTTAGCTTGGAGACTTGCACAGCAACTGAGCTATAGCATTGCAGGGAATTTGAGCTGAGCACCAACACATCTACTACAGGTACAATTTGAAAATTTTCTAAGTCTGTGTATGTATTATCTAGCATTCAGATTCAAATTAATTATTATCCTGAAAAAGAATTTCATAACTTCCCAAAACAAAAGTCCTGTGAACCCCAATAATAAAAGTCAGATGGACTCCACACTCCTTCCCTGGTGCTGGCTAGTGAAACGTTGAGGTGCATCTACAGTGCATTGGGGGACAGAAAGGTGTCACTAGAACTTGATACCCAGGCCACCTTCAGCCAGGTGCAGAGAACTGGATTCCAGCATTGCCCAGGATGGGAAGGTTTTTCCTCTCTGCTCATGAAGCCACAGCTGGACAATGGAAAAGGAAGACAGAAGAGTGGATGCATTCAAATTGTGGTGCTGATGAAGAATATTTAATATGATGTGGAATTCCAGAGGAACGAGCAACTCAGTCTTAGAGGAAGTACAGATAGAATGTTTCTTAGGAGCGACGATGGCAAGACTTCATCTCACTTACTTTGACACAGGGCTTTGAACTGGTTCAAAATGGTTCAGTCACGGCTGATGGAAACAAGGGCAGTATATGCATTGCATAGCAACCACATTGCTTGTGTGTCAGATTTTAACCCGCGTAGGTGCCCTGCCCAAAGATGGTGCCTGAAACAGTTTGAAGCCCTGCTCTGATACACAATCAGGAGGGACTGATCACTGGAGAAGGACATCGTGCATGGAAAAGTAAGGAGTTTGTGAAAAAGAGGGAGACTTTCAAGGAGATAGATTGACATGGTTGAGGCAACAATGGGTCAAACTTATCAAGAATTGTGAGGACCAGGCAATATTTCACTGTGTTTTTACATAAAGTTACCGTAAGCTGGACACAATGTGATGGCAACTAACAACAACACGATGCTGCTCCAGGCTGAGCCAGATGAAGTTTTGAATCCAGATCCCTGTCACAATTGTGATCGAGAAGCTGGTGCAATGCACCAGGCCATGCAGAATTTCTCCTTCCTCATCCTCAGGCTGCGTCCAAGTGATGGTAAGTGTGGCCTGCTCCCGAGGATGGAGCCAGAAAAGCCATGGAGGGTAGATGATGGCCGTTTGTCTGTCTGGTATATATGCTACACAGGACCTTGGCCAGGTTTCTTCAGGAACCATCCTGAAATATTTCTGGTTGGGACAGGTTTGGTCCTCACAGAGCAGGTGAGGGTGACGGTAAGGCACGTATCACCATGAGGGAGAGCTCCTGGGTCACCATGGGTTGAAGAGAACGGTGCAGAGGCTCAAGAGCCTGGAGTTAGGACAGCTACTCTACAGGGTCTCTTGTCTATCCCCCCCCCCCCGCAAGCCCAGAGAGTCTTCCCTGTCCTGTGTGCAGAGAGAGACCCATGAAGAGGACAGAGGTCTAAGCCATGGTCGTGATGCTCCTGTAGACTCTGCTTTCTGTAGACCTCACAGCTGGGGCTGGGCTCTCCCAACTTCATCTCTCTTCCTTCCCCAGACTCTGTGCTGGAAGGTGAGCTCCACACAAATCTTCCGCCCAGTGTCCTGTTTATGCTGAAGCAGTCATCCACCCACCCACCCACCCAGCCAGCCAACTGGCCACCCCAACACCCAACCAGTTTCCATTGAATTGATTTTGGCTCAGGTGACCCCATGCGTGCCAGAGTAGACCTATGCTCCATAGAGTTCCTCATTATTATTATTATTATTGTAGTTTGGGTGAAAGTTTACAGAGCTTATCTGTTCTCCATTCAGCAATGTATATACATTTTGTTTTACAACATTGGTTGCAATCCTGTCAATGCAACAACACTGTTTCCCCTTCCTCCTTGGTTCCCTGTGTTTCTTTTTGTCCTTCTTTTCTGCCCATTCCTGTCTTCTGAGCTTTGTTTTTTTTGGGGGGGCAAATGTTGCTCTTTTGGTCTTGATTGTATAGAGAAGCACATTCCTCTGTTGTGTTATGAGTCACTTTGCAGGGCTGTTGATTGCTTGGCGGAATTGATTCCTGGGGGTTGATGAGTATCAGTGACTGATTTTTCAGAAACAGATCTCCAAGTCTTTCTTCCAAGGCACCTCTTGGTGGATTCAAACCTTTGAGTTCACAGCCAAGAGCCCAAGGACTGTTCTGGTTACCTAGTGTCACTCTGACAAGAACATGTTGTTGTTGTTTACCATCGAGTTGGACCCGACTCATAGTGACCCCTCCTTGAGTTTCTGAAGCGGTATCACTACGGAAATAGAATGCCCAACCTTCCTTCCGAGGAGTGGCTGGTGGGTTTGAACCACCAGCCTTTTGGTTAGCAGTCAAGTGCCTTAGGCACTACGCTACCAGAGCTCACATCTGCCAAGAATATATACCACAAATGGGATGGCCTTATCAAACAGGAGTTTATTCTTACAATTTGGGATGCTAGAAGTCCAAGTTCAAAGTGCCAGGCTCTAGGGGCTGTGTGAAAGCCCCTCGACCTTGGACTCCAGCTATGCCTCTTGCTCCTGGTCCACTGAAGCTAGATGTATCTCTTTACTCAGGCAGCTACTGGCTACTGAGGCTAACAAGCCCAAGGTTGAGAAATAAAATGGCACACTCCCAGTGTTACCAAAGTGCATGGCAGACCATTCATTCAAGTCCATTGTACGTCCCAAGGTTGGCAGAGCATGGCAGGCTGCTGAACGACAACATGGCTACATGAAGGGTCCAAGCATGCCATAAGCTAGAGACTATCCTCAAGGCTTCTCCTTATATACAGGAAACAGACCACACCCCAAAGGCAGCTACTCACAGTCGATTCCACCATGGAGTTGATTATCAGTGTCATCCTGGGGAATATTACATCCAGGTGCCCAGCCACTCACCCAGACTCAGCCAAGCTGACACAAAAGCAACCACCACAGACTGCATCTCAGTTGGGTATACAGTCTTCCAAATGAAGGGTAGATGGAAGACAGGGAACAGCCAAGACTTTGTTCCTTGCTACCCTTCTTTCTGTTGCCCACTCTCTGAGGTCTACTCACAGCTGCTGAGGCATGCTTGGGCAAGCGCTGATGGAAAATATGCACAGTGTCAGTTGGAGAGATTCACAGCTGGTCCGAGGTCAGCAGGCACAGAGATGTGGGCCCATAACCACATCTCACACACTCAGCTGTAAGTCTCTTTTCCCACAAGATACTTCTGGAAAACCACTCAATTGAGAGATTAAATTTTGAACCAGTGGGTGAGCCACTGGAAATGAATTTCAGTCTTTTCTCCAAGTAAAACTGTCCCACTTCAAGTCAGAATTGTCCTCTCTAGGTTTACCTGAGCTTAGATGTCCTAGAATCTTTATCAAATACTTTTTTTGTATCTGTGGGCCCAATCGGAATGAAAAGAATGCATGTGGCCCTCTTACTAGAATTCTGATTATTTAGTTTGTCTTCAGTCACAAGGTACAATCCTGATTTCTTGGCACTTTTCTCAGGGGAAGTTCTGAACTTGTACTGATTATGAGACACTCTTATCTGGACCAAGAGACCTGTTGTAGTCAGTCCCAAGGCACGGGTGGAGGAGAAACCAAGATCATTGCTCTGTGTTAGGAGTCTGTTGACTGCTTCTTTTCCAATTCTTTTGGGAGCAACTGAAGGGGTGGGTAAGGACAGGTGTACAGGACCCCGCTCTGTGAATGGGGTTGGCTATGTTCAACATGGCAATGCTGTCTTCCACTTGACTAGATGGTGACACCCACTCGGCTTCTGTTCCTGAGGCAGCTCAGTCAGCCATTGGTCCTTGGGATGCAGAAGGCTGTGGAATCAAGTCTCTGGACATTATTGAGCCTTAGTGAGGCCTGAGAACTCTCTGAGAAGTGACTGAAAAAGTCTAGTCGCTGTCTAGTTGCTTCTGACTCATGGTGATAGCACGTGTGTCAGAGTAGAA
>NW_006922878.1:36497-38044 GCF_000298275.1 Orycteropus afer afer | reverse complement strand
ATCACTACAGAAGTAGATTGCCCAACCTTCCTTCTGAGGAGTGGCTGGTGGGTTTGAACTGCCAACCTTCTGGTTAGCAGTCAAGTGCCTTAGGCCCTACGCTACTAGAGCTCCCTGAGAACTGACAGTCACTCCTAAATAAAATCTTTAAAAAATTCAAAACATTTCCAATCAAAATCCAAATTAAAAATTTTAATGTGTGTTAGGAAACTGGGAACTCTGGTGGTATAGTGCCTAAGGCATTTGACTGCTAACCCAAAGGCTGGTGGTTCAAACTCACCAGCCACTCTTTGGAAGGAAGACTGGACAATCTAGTCCCATAGAGATACCCTCTCAGAAACCCAAGAAGGGGTCAAGTTTGGTTTTGTTTTTGGAAATAGTCCTTGGAGTAGGGCCTAACACATTTGACTGCTAATCAGAAGACTAGTGGTTCAAACGTACCAGCCACTCCTTGGAAGGAAGGTTGGGCAATCTACATTCATAGAGATACTGGCTTGGAAACCTAAGGAAGGGTCACTATGAGTTGAATTGACTTGACAGCAGTGAGCTTGCTTGAGTTTGGAGCTAGGAAACTTGTTGTTAGGTGTCATGGGGTTGGTTTGGAGTCACAAGGACCCTATGTATAACAGAATGAAACACTACCCAATCCTGTACCATTTTCACAACCATTGCTATGTTTGAGCCCATTGTTGCAGTCACTGTGACAATCCATTTTGTTTTGGGTCTTCTTCTTTTTCGCTGACCCTCTACTTTACCAAGACTTCTATAGTGTCGTTCTCCAAGAACTGGTCCCTCCTGATAACATGCCCAAAGTACACAAGATAAGCCTCACTATCCTTACTTCTAAGGAACATTCCAGCTGCACTTCTTCCAAGACAGATTTGTTCATTCTGGAAGTCCATGGTATATTCAATGTTCGTTACCAACACCATACTTCAAAGGCATCCATTCTTCAGTCTTCCTTATTCACTGTCCAACTTCCAGATGCATATGAGGTGATTGGCAATGCCATGCCTTGAACCAGACGCACCATAGCCTTCAAAGTGATGTCTTTGTTTTTTGATACTTTAAAAAGATCTCTGGCAGCAGGTTTTCCAATGCAATGTGTCATTTGATTTCTTGACTGCTGTTTCTATGGGCATACATTGTGGATCCAAGTCAAACAAAACGCTTGACAACTTCAATATTTTCTCCATTTTTCATGATGTTGCTTATTACTCCACTTTGAGGATTTTGTTTTCTCTATGTTGAGGTGTAATCTGTACTGAAGGCTGTAGTCTTTGATCTTCCTTAGTAAATTCTGTAAGCTCTTTTTACTTTCAGCAAACTTTTCTTGTCATCTGCATATCACGGTTGTTAATGAGTCTTCCTCCAATTCTGATGCTGTGTTCTTCATCATATGGTTCAGCTTCTTGGATTATTTGTTCAGCATATGGATTGAATAAATATGGTGAAAGGATTCAACCCTGGCACACACCTTTCTTAATTTTAAACTATGCATTAAAAAAAAAAGACCAGATTTGCTGGTCTGATAGCGTTTCAAATGA
>NW_006922878.1:35378-36332 GCF_000298275.1 Orycteropus afer afer | reverse complement strand
TGAATTTCTGGCAGTTCCCTGTGAACACAGCTGGAATCGTTTTTGTAAGGCACTTGACTGATCACCAGAAGGCTGGAGGTTCAAACCCACCAGCCACTTCTCGGAAGGAAGGTTGGGCAATCTACTTCTGTAGTGATACTGCCTCAGAAACCCAAGGAGGGGTCGCTATGAGTCGGATCCGACTCAATGACAGTGCGTTTTTTTTTTGTTTTGTTTTGTTTTGAATCAAAACTTTACTTGCATGTGATATTTATGATATTGTGTGATAATTTTCCCATTCTGTCCTTCGCAATGGGCACAGATTTGGATCTCTTCCTGTTGTTTGGTCAGATAGCTGTCTTCCAAATTTCTTGGCATAGATGTGTGAGCACTTCCAGCATTACATTTATTTGTTGAAACATCTCAGTTGGTATTCCGTCAATTCCTGAACACTTGTTTTTCTGCATTGCCTTCAAGGAAGCTTGGACTTATTCCTTCAATACCACCAGTTCTTGATCATATGCTACCTCCTAAAATGGTTGAGATGGTGGGAAACTTAGCTGGCTGAATTACTAACTTAGAAAAGTAAGAAGAAGTTTTTAGGTGTTTGGGCTTTCTTTTATTTGAAGGAAGTGACATATATATTGAAGGGGATGGACTGCCATACAGGTAAAAATTTTACTTAAAATACATTATGTCAATCATTGTTGTAAGTGATTAAAAATAATAATAATAACCAAAATAGATGAAGTTGTGTTGTGTGACATAAAACGAGGTTGCATGGGTCAGCCAGGGCATACAAGGCCTGTTGGGTCATGGGGAGGAGTTTGCATTTAATACTTTATATGATGGGTTGTCAATAAAAGATTTTAAGCAGGTGGATGGGTGTCATGGTTTGTTTTTCCTCTCAGTTTTTCTTCTACAAATTGCTTTGCACATGTATTAGTTGAGATGCTGGCTTTTCTTTAATTTTTT
>NW_006922878.1:34593-35223 GCF_000298275.1 Orycteropus afer afer | reverse complement strand
ACCCCAGTCACTACTCATCGATATCAGTTGAGGAACAAGAATTTTATGTATTTTGTTGTGCCAATTGCGTCTGGTGTCCCCAAATACTGTGGTTCTGATTCAGTAGATCCATTGGATCTCTTTCTCACAGTGTCTGGTTGTCTGTGAGGGATTGCTCTATGTCTATCTTCTGTCGGTTCTGTAAGGATTGTGGGTATTTTGTATCACTGGTATTTAATCGGGGATGAGTGGTTGACCAGAAGGAAAATGTCTCCTCAGAACATAGTGGCACTCGTGATGGGAAAAGTGAATCAGTGATGTCAGAGGAAAACCAGAAGTTGGACCCTTTACCTCCTCCTGGTTTTCTGCATAGGGACACACCCAACGGAGCAGGCTCAGCCTCCATTGATACTCACACAGACAAGAAACAGAGATTTTAACATGAGTGTGACTCCAATTTCAAGGGGCTCTCTCCAATAATGGTTGTTGGGACCCTTATGTTTAGGGTCAACGTGAGTTCACTGTTCCAGCAACACATGATTAAAGTGTGACTTTTCTGTTTACTGGAGAAAGAGAAAAGGTAACTAGACAGGGAATTTTGAACAAATAATCAAAAGGAAAGAACACTGTGGAAAGAAAGATTAAGTTATT
>NW_006922878.1:688-3391 GCF_000298275.1 Orycteropus afer afer | reverse complement strand
CAAAATCACAGAGGTTATGAAGGACCTATCTCATGGAATATTTACTAACATGGGAAGGACAGCATCTCTCATTCTCTCTCTCTCTCTCTCTCTCTCTCTTACTCTCTCCCTCTGTCTGCCTCACCCTATCTTCCTCTCTATGCCCTTCTCAGTCTCCCACTTTGTACATCAGAAACACAACTTCCCAAGGCATGGCTACTCTTGCCATTGTGGGTGGAAGTGAGTGAACAGACTGCTAGGTGTCTTCCTGACCTGTGACTACAACTATGTGAAAGGGATTAAACCATGTGGAAGAGAAAACAAAGATGTAGGAGCAGGAATCTGAAGAGAAACCCAATCTGAGGAGTCAAGAAGCAGATGGAGAATACTAACTACAGAGGATCTGACACAGGAAATCCAAAGTCTGCAAGAAACCCAACGTCAGATACATTGTAGAATTCTCCTCTGTCTGTGGGTCTAACAGAGATGGGTGAGGAAGCAACAATGAGGATGATGAGGGGAAGGGGTTTCAGAAGCAGGTAGACGTGCAGGTCATCTCTCCTTCACCCAGGGGGCACGAGCTCCTGCCTGTGGGCAGGTTTGTTTCTACAGAGGATAAAATTCAGATGCCAGGAAAGATGGTACATTGGGTCTCCTAACGAGACTGCCGTGTGATGCATGAATGCTGACCCTGTGACCACCTCCCTCCAGGGTCTGTCCCCATCCAGCAACTTCAAGACATGGATCTCTGAGGAAGGTCTTGAGATCCCTACAGGCCAGGGTAAGCCACAGCAATTGTCTCTCCAAGATCCATGCAGCTGCTGCTCCCTAGTGGTCGCAGCAGATATGTCCCAGCAGCAGGGAGACAGCAAAGAGGGACCCTACAATCCGTGCCCTGTCGCTATCCTGTCCTCCCTCCTTCTCTCCAAGATCAACACCAGGAAACTTGGTCCTTGCCAATCCCATCCATTCACCTTTCCCCATGTCCTTCAGCTCCTTCCGTATTGGAATTTGTCTCCCACCACATCAGAGACACAGTTCTTGTCTGAGGAGCAGAAGTGTCACAGGTTGATTGAGGCATCTCTCACTTTAGGTTGGAAAACGTTAGGCAAAAAATCACATCCCCCAGGAAGGAGCCTGGGTGAGAATATGAATGTGGGGAATTTCAGTGGCTTCTCATGAGGTCAAAGAAAAATATATTTTGGATGGAGAGAGAGCTCAGTGAGAATTGGGGACAACCTAATGGAAGGCAGGGGCAGAATTTCAGTGTTTGAGGATCTGGGAAGAGAGAGCTGGGCTCAGATTTGAAACGAAATAGTGTGATGAGTTCATTCCAATTCTTGGTGACACCGTGTGCGCCCAAGTTTTACCAACACAGGGCACATCTGGAACATGGGACACTCAGAGCTGAAATAAGAAAGTCCTGTCCCACTAAGGAGACATAGTCACCCTAGGAGGTCTTGGGCAGAAGAAGCCCAGGTTCACAAAGCGGCCCATGAATGTCTGCACAAATATTTAGGGGAATGTGTCTATGGACACACGGTGCTTCTTTGTCATTGGGATTTCAGCTAGACCCTGGGTTGAAGAGCAACAGAAGGCACATAATCTAGGGGATCCCTGAGGAATGGGGGACCCACCAGAACTCTCCTCCCTGTGGAAAAAAGGAGCCTTTTGGAAATTGCCTGTCCTGATGGGGTGTTGGACACCTGCAGGGCTATTGCTAGGACAGGGACTCAGTGAAAGGAGAGGAAAGTTTCTGAGGTAGTGCACAGCCTGTTACTCCATCCTCCCAGCTCAGGCTCTTTGGATATAGGCTCAATGATGAGAGAAACAAAAAGACAAAGCAACAACTTCTCCTTTGTCCTTCTTCCCTCAGCAACAGACATCTCCAGATTTTCACTCAGTTTCTATTGCTTCTCCATCAGATTTGCAGAAGAATCCCTCAAGCAGGACCATCTGACTACACCTAGGTGGACACAGAGTGGAGAGTGTCCTTTCTGGAGAGCAGAGTCTAGGCTGGTGTGCACAAGTGTGAGGAAATGAGACATGGAAAGAGATTTGCCTGAGAACCCTAGAACTGCACCAAACATCATCTCCTGATCGCTCTGTAGTAACTGATGAAGAGAAGGTACTAATCTCATTCCAAAGCAATGTCACAGGCAAAGTGGAAGATGTCATTGACTGCAAGAAATGCAACCGAGAATGTGCTGTTTCTTTATTCATGTTTTGGAGTCCCTGTATGGGGTGAAGTTTCATTGACCTCAGCAACTACAGCATGTGAGGAGGTGCATGTCCTCCCACATACACCTCAGGAGAAAGATCTAGCAATCGACTCCCCAAAAACATGGCAACCGAAGCCCCAGGAAGGACAGTTGGACTCTGACACCCAAGGGGTCGCCATGACTCAAAGTTGATGTGGTGACAACTGTGTTTGTTTGTTTGATGGACTTTACTGTGAAAGGGAAAGAAGCTGAGAGACAACTGGACATTCACCCCATTTCCCTAGAGGTCCCTCTGCACAGGGTTGAAGAGCATGTTGAGAGCAGGAGGGAGCCTGTGAGCTCAGGAGGTTTTAGTCTCACTTCCCCGTTGAGTTGAACCACTGTGCCGAGTGCTACCACTGCTGTAGGAGCCACAGTAATAATCTGCCTCGTCCTCAGCCTGGAGCCCAGAGATGGTCAGGGAGGCCGTGCTGCCAGACTTGGAGCCAGAGAATCGGGCAGG
>NW_006922878.1:0-458 GCF_000298275.1 Orycteropus afer afer | reverse complement strand
GGGCCTGCTCCCCAGACCTTTCTTATCTCTGCCCCTGGCCCTGGTGGGGGAAGGGCTTTATGCAAATCTGCTTCCAGCACCTGCCTCACCCCACCCCAGTTCACCAACTTAACCTTGACTGGGAGGGGGGGGGGCTCTGAGTTTCTGGACGGCAGAGTGCAGCTAAGAGAACTATATTATTAATTGTAAAAACCTGTTTCTTATGAGTTCTTTCCAATTCCCCGTGATACCGTATGTTCCCAAGTATCCCTAGACTCCGTAGGGTCATCAATGGCTGTGACTTTCAACAACAGATCACCAGGCCTTTCTTCTGGGGCCCTCTGGGTGGTGTTGAACCGCAAACCTATTGGTTCCTGGATGAGCCTTCGTAGTTGTTGTCTGTACTATTATTATTGGTCCCAACCATGACTGGATTCCCCTAAAGGAGCCTGAGCTGGTCCCGTGTGTGCGGCCAGCTG
>NW_006922877.1:151126-151858 GCF_000298275.1 Orycteropus afer afer | reverse complement strand
TGGTAAGAAGAGCAAATTCCTTCCTAAGTGAATTCTAAAAGTCTCAGTTTACTAATTTGTAATACGAATACATAGTTTCTATTTCACAAAATTTCTACAAAGAGAGTTGGAAAACACATATAAGACCATATTCTAATTAAATATCCAATAAATATTAGCTATCATAGCTTATATTCTTAAAGAAATGAATAAGAAGGTAATTCAAATTTGTTATAGATGGAATGTTGTAAGTTCAACATCACATTATTGAGCTTGAATATGTTCCAATATTTACTGGTATGAAGGATACTTCTTTAATATTTCTAATATGTATAATAAAAATGTGTTTCTTGCTCACTCACTTTTAGGTATACAATGTTTCTCAGAGTTTGTCTTAAACTCAGAATAGATACATTTATTTCTTCTTCAAAAAATATTCCTTAGTATTGAATACATTTTAAGTTTTGTATTTAACAACCCAGGCACACCCCAGGCAGCAGGATGGGAGAGCGGGAGAAAGGGGATTAAAAGCCAAGAACCCGGAGAAAGGAGCTGTCAGCCACAGGGGTCCAGGTGAGGAGAGGGAATTCAGGCACATCCAAAGCAGCAGGGCAGGAGAGCAGAAGAAAGGGGATTAAAAGGCCCAGGAACCTGGACAGAGGAGCATTCAGCCACAGGGACCCAGGTAAGGGTGGTACGAGAGGTTTCCAACAGGAAGACAAGCTTGTCTGTTGGTTTGTCCTACCGTGATGA
>NW_006922877.1:144072-148906 GCF_000298275.1 Orycteropus afer afer | reverse complement strand
CAGAGAACTTCCAGAGGTGCAAGCTGGATTCAGAAGAGGATGTGGAACAAGGGATATCATAGCTGTTGTCAGATGGATCTTGGCTCAAGGCAAATAGTACCAGAAAAATGTTTACTTGTGTTTTAATTACTATTCAAACACATTTGACTTTATGAATCATGAAAAATTATGGATAACATTGAGAAGAGTGGGAATTCCCAAACATTTGATTGTACTCATGAGGAACCTGTACCTTGACCAGGAGGTTGTCATTCATACGGAACAAGGGGACACTACGTGTTTTAACATCAAGAAGGGAGTGAGTCAGGGTTGTATCCTTTCCCCTCACTTATTCAATCTATATGCTGAGCAAATAATGCGAGAAGCTGGACTATATGTAGAAAAACATGGCAGCAGGATTGGAGGAAGAATCATTAACAACCTGAGATAAGCAGATGATACAACTTTGCTTGCTGAAAGTGAAGATGACTTGAGGCACTTACTGATGAAGGATGAAGAATACAGTATGCAGTATGGATTATGTCTCAATATAAAGAAAAAAATCCTCACAACTTGACAAATGAACAGCATCATAATAAATGGAGAGAAGATTGAGGTTGTCAAAAAATTCACTTTACTTGGTTCTACAATCGATGCCAATGGAAGCAGTAGTAAGAACATTAGATGATGTGTAGCATTGGGAAGGACAACTGTGAAGGAACTGTTTCAAGTGCTGAAGAGCAAGGATTTCTTCTTGAGGACTAAGGTCTGGCTGACACAAGCCATGATATTTCCAATCACCTCATATGCATGTGAGAGTTGGACAATGTATAAGGAAGACCAAAGAAAAGTTGATGCTTTTGAGTTGTGGTTCTGGTGAAGAATGCTGAAAGTACCATGGACTGCTAAAAGAACTAACAGATCTGTCCTGGAGGAAGTGCACCCCAAATGCTCTTTGGAAGTGAGAATGGCCACACTTTGTCTCACCTATTTTGGTCATGTTGTCAGAAGGCACCATTCCCTGGAGAAGGATATCATGCTTTGTAGGGTGGAAGGTTGATGTAAGAGGGGAATGCCTTCAACGAGATGGATCAACACAGTGGCTGCGATGATGGACTCAAGTATAGCAGGGATTATGGAGCTTGCGCATGATCAAGCAGTGTTTCATTTTGCTGTGCATGGGGTTGCTATGAGTCAGAAACAATTCAATGGCACCTAACAACAACAACATTTAACAACTTCACACCTGCTTTAGAAAAACTGTGCCATAAAAATCTGCATGTTTATAAAAACTCCCATTGCAATCTTAAGAAGGAGCATACATATTTTAGTAAAATATGTCAATTATACTTTCAAAAGACAGTAAAACACATGCACATTTCCCAGGTTCTTTATATAGGTTAGATAATATGTAGGGGTGTATGAAGAAGTTAAAAAATATATATATTTATAGTCATAGACATTGTCATTGTTATTAGATGCTATCGAGTTGGATCCAAGTCTTAGTGACCCTATGTACAGCAGAATGAAACACCACCTGGTCTTGCAACATCGTCACAATCATTGCTATGCTTGAGCCCATTGTTACAGCTGCTATGTCAACCCATCTTGTTGCGGGTGTTCCTCTTTTTCCTGAACATCACCTTTACTGGCATGATGTTCTTCTCCATGGACTAGTCCTTCCTGATAACATGACCAAATACTACAGATAAAGTCAGACCATTGTTGCATATAAGGAACATTCTGATTGAAATTCTTCCAATGTAGAACTCCAGAAAAAAACAAAATCACTGTCATTGATATGATTCCAACTCATGACAAATCCCTCTTGGTGTCTCCCAGGTGGGAAATCTTTATAGAAGTAGATTGCCCAGTCTTTCTTCAGTTGGTAGATTTGTTCATTTTTTCTGACTATCCATGACAATTTCAGTATTTTTTGCCCACATTATAACTCAAATGCATCAATTCTTTGATCTTCCTTATTCATTGTCCAGCTTTCACATACATATGAGGCAATGGAAAATCCTATTGCTTGGGTCAGTCATACCTTCGTCTTCAAAGGGACATCTTTTCTCTTTAACACTATGAACATGTCTTTTGTAGCATATTTGCTCAATGCAATATATTGTTTGATTTCTTGACTGCTGCTTCCATGGGCATTGTTTGAGTATACAAGTAAAATGAAATCCTTTACAACTTCAATATTTCTTCTGTTTATTGTGATGTTTCTTATTGATCCAGTTGTGAGGGTTCATGTTTTCTTTATGGAGAGATATAATCCATACTGAAGGCTGTAGTGTCTGATCGCCACCAGTAAGTGCTTCAAATCTTCTTCACTTCAGCAAACAAGGTTGTGTCATCTGCATATTTCAGGTTGTTTTTGAGTCTCCCTCCAATTTTGATGCTGCATACTTCTTCACATAATATGATTTCTCAAATTACTTGCTCAACATACCGACTAAATAAGTATGGTGAAAGAAGACAACCATAATGTACACTTTTCTTGATTTTAACCATGGAGTATCTCCTTATTCTGTTTGAATGACTGCTTCTTTGTTCACATACAGGTTCCTTATGATCACAATTAGATGCTCTGGAATTTCCCTTGTTTACAATGTTATCCATAATTTGTTATAAATTACACAGTCAAATGCATTTGCACAGTCAACAAAGCACAAGTAAACATCTTTCTGGTATTCTTTCATTTCAGCCAAAATCAGTTTGGCAACAACAATATGTCCTATTCTTCATCCTCTACTATTTCAGGTTTGAATTTCTTCTGGCAGCTCCCTGTCAATGTAATGCTGCAACTGTTTTTGAAATATTTTCAGCAAAATTTTACTTGTGTGCTACATTAATGATGTTGCACAATTATGCCCACATTTTTTTGGATCACCTTTCTTTGGAATGGGCACAAATATGGATCTCTTCCAGTCAGTTGGCCAGGTAGCTGTCTTCCTGATTTCTTGTCATAAATGAGTGAGCAATTCCACCTTCATATCTGTTTGTTGAAGGATGCCAATGGATTCTGTTAATTTTTGGACCTTTGTTTTTTGCCAGTGCCTTCAGTGAAGCGTTGACGTCTTCCTTTAATACCATCAGTTTTAGGTCATATGGCATTTTCACAAATAATTGAATGTTGACCAATTATTTTTGGTAAAGTGACTGTTATTCCTTCCATCTTCTTTTGTTGACTCCTACATCATTCATAAAATCCTTCAATATTGCATCAAAAGTTTGATTTTTTTTCTTCAGTTCTTTCATTTTAAGTAATGCCAAGTATGTTCTACCGTAATGATTTTCTAATTTCAGGTCTTTGGATATTTCATTCTAATGCTTTACTTTGTCTTCTTGAACTGCCCTTTAAAATTTTCTGTTCAACTCTTTTACTTCATCATCTCTTCTCTTCATTTTACCTATTTTCTGTTCAAAAGCAAGTTTCAGAGTCTTCCCACATCCACTTCAATCTTTTCTTTCTTTTTAATGACATTTTTCTTTCTTCATGTATGATGTCCTTCCACAAGTTGTATATTCTTAAGTCACTGGTTTTCAATGCATTAAATCTAATCTTCAGATTGTCTCTAAATTCAGATAGGATATAACCAAGGTAGTATTTTGGCATATACATATACATATACATGTGTGTGTATGCACACACACACACACACACATATAATTTTAAATTTTCTTCACATTAAACTTAAACCTTCATGTGAGAAATTGATATTCTCTGTCAGTCTGCCACTGGCATTGTTTTAATTGATGATATTGAGCTTCTCCATCACCCTCTTTCCACAGATGTAGTCAACTTGATTATTGTATGTTCCACCTGGTAAGGTTCTCATGTACAGTTGCTATTTATTTTGCAGAACAGAGTTATTGGCATTGAATAGGTGGTTGGTCTTGAAAAATTCCATCATGTGAATTCCAGTGTCATTTCTATCATTAATGTCATCATTCCTAAATACTGATTTTCCTCTTTGTTTCCAACTTTTGCATCCCAGTCAATAGTTATCAATGTATCTTGATTGTCTATTGGTCAAATTCAAACTGCAGGAATTGGAAAAAGTCTTAATTTTTTATCTTTGGTTTGAGTAAGTGATGTATACATTTGAATAATAATCATATTAACTTGTTTCCCTTGTAGACATATGGATATTATCTTAACCTGACAGCACTGCACTTCAATATAGGCCTTGAAATGTCCTTTTTGATGATGAAAGCTATGTCATTACTCTTTAATTTGTCATTTCCATCATAGTAGACTGTATGATTGTCCAATTCAAATTGATCAGTACCACTAATGCCTATGATATAAATCTTTGTGGATTCCATCTCATTTGTGACAACTTTCAACTTTGCTAGATTTATTTTCCAATTATTAATTTATGTTTGCAGCTCATTCTTCACATTTTGAGTCATGCTGCATCAGTAAATTAAAATCATGAAAGTTTTACTCCATCTACACCAGTAAGATAAACTCTACATTGAGGAGGCAGAGGGGATTTGTTCAGTTCTTGATTTCCTTCCACTCTGAGGGGCTAATTTCTGGCATTATATCAGACAGTATTTCACTGCTATTCATAAAGTTTTCAGTGGTAAATTTATTAAAAAATAGACTGCTCCTTCCTTTTTTCTTGTCTGTGTTAGTCTGAAAGCACCACTGAAACTCATTCACCATGGCTGACCCTACTGGTTACTGAAATGCTGATCAAATAACTTTCAGCATCAGAGCAACACATAAGTCACCACAGTATAACAGAGTGATAGACGAGTATGGGAGTCATAGACACTAGGATGACTAAAAACATTAGTTGTATGCTTAAGTTTATAACTTTCAAACATTATCATCCCA
>NW_006922877.1:136884-143293 GCF_000298275.1 Orycteropus afer afer | reverse complement strand
TTTTTTTTTTTTTTTTGATGATTTTTCTTATGGGTTAAATATGTAATGCTTTATCTAGTTCACTGAATTTCAGTAAAATATTCATGACTCTTAACCATAATGAAGAATTAAAGTGTTGAAAAAGTTGAAAAAATAATTTTAGAAATCATATATCATCTTTCCAATAATAGCATCTGTAAGATATTGAAGTACTGTCAATTGTAGAAGGTGTGTTTACAATTGCTGTCTTTTTATGAAACTAAAGTGAAACTTCATATGGTATTTTGCTTGAATATTAATATAGTAGGCTTGGGTGCAAAAATCAATAGTTCATTTAACCAGGAAGCAATTCAAATTACACATGGTCATGATTGCATTTTCTTCTTACCTTTCGAGTTCTCACAAACCACCCTAGTACATTAGTCATTGATTAAACAAATACAAACTTTTCATCACTGCCCACAACAAATACAACTAGGAAATTACCAAACATTTTGGTAACATAAGCCAAAAATCAAAATATGATCACTAAAATTTGTATAAGTGCTAAACAACAAATGAGGAAAGGGCAAAAGGAAAAAAAAAAAAAAAGAAGGGGCAGGAAGAAAGAAAACTCAGGGGAAAAAAAAAAAGAAAAACTCAATATTATTAGCCTAATAGAAAATACAGGAATAGAATAAAAGAATGTAACTTTTATCAAGTGATTTCATTAAATAATCTTCCATATAAAGGAGAATTTAAAAAAAAAATAGCTTTGTATTGGAAAGTACAGAAGTTCAAGTCTCATAATTTCCATCAAGTGTTGCCTTGTCTTATCATTAATGGCCAAATGTTAGTAATGGAAAAGAATTTAGCCAAGTGACAGCTTTCCTTATGTTCACTCAGCAAATACATGTTTAGCGACTTTATACCATCTGCTACACAAGTGATAGAGCAGCGAAAGACTGGTGCAGAAATCAGTGGTGTTATATCAGTAGGGAGAGTCCGCTAAAAAAGAGAAAGGTTTCCAACTGTGACAAGACATATAAACAAAGGATCTTAGTGGTTATTCCGCATGAAGTACAGATAACCAAGAGAGAAATTGGAGTCAATGGTAAGTTAGAGTTGATAATCCAGGTAAGAAGCCCTACTGCTACATCCTTGATTTTGCTGTACTTTAAAAAATAAACAAACACTGTAAAAATAACACTTGGGTGAAAACAAGCTGTTCACAGACACATAAATCAATACTGTTTGAAAAGGAAGAAGTTTTTCTGAGAGCTGTGTCTCAAGAAGAAGGCTGTTGGGGTAAGTTTGGTTGTTTGGTTGATTTTTGTTGTTGCTGTTGTTGTTGTAATGGTTTAGTTAATTAATTATATTAAGCATGAGTAGAGGTAGAATCTGTGATCGGGCTTTACTCTGCTATATTTTCCTTGAGTACATGCAAAAATTGTTTTTCAAAAAAGAAGTTTTACTATAATTATAGTAGACAATATGCCAAAAAACAATCAAGAAAAAGGTGTTTTACCTACTGATGAAAATTAAAAACATCAAAGGAATAAAATATAATAATACTTAATAAAATATAATTTCATCATTGATATAGTCAGTGTAATTGTTAATGAAGTCTTCTTATGATAATGGTGTTATATCACACTATAGAAATGGTATTCCAGAAATTTAATTGATACATTAATTTAAGGTACTTTATAAGGCTTGTATGGTCTTTCATAACGTACCATGATATTTTGTGCCCTGATTTATCCCCTTATTGATCTCCAAAGTAGAACTTTTATTTCAGTCAAGCTAAATGTTTTAGTTTATTTTACATTGCTCACATATAGAAGCCTTCTCCTCTGTAAAATGGTATTCTTCTCTGCCTAGCCTAATTCAGCACTTCCTCAGTTCTGGTAGCGCAGTGCCTAAGGCACTTGACTGCTAATCAGAAGGCTGGTGGTTCACGCCATCAGCTGCGCCTTGGAAGGAATGTTGGTTAATCTACTTCCATAGTGATACCACCTCAGAAAACCAAGGAGAGGTTGCTGTGAGTCAGGCCAATTCAACACTATATAACAATAACAACAAACAATTCTCTCATTTCCTTGGAAATGTTTCCCTAATAATAGCCCCTTATAATGATTACTCCTTTTATATACACTATCTGAGCTGTAAACAGTAACTTAACTCCAGTCTTCTGTAATGGCATCAGTATTTTGACATAGTTATCATATCATCAACTTTTTCAATTATTTTATATTATGATTTTCCACAATTCATTTTATAATATTAGTCTTGTGAGATCAGTTCCTAGGTTTCTAACTCCAGCAATAGATGAGAAAATATAATATAGTTGCAATATATTTAAGATATTTTTTCAAAACATATTCAGCTTTTGGCTGTATATTTGCAAGATAATGTGTTTAATATAGTGAACTGCATTATCAGAGTAGAATCAACCTTACTCATATGGATAAGGTAAAGTTTTTGAGACCTCCATTTCTAATGTGACACCACTCAAAATGAGGAGAAACAGCAACAAACCTCAATTAATAATTGGAACATGAAATGTATGAAATATGAATCTAAGAAAACTGGAAGTTGTCAAAAATGAAATGGAACACATGAAGATCGATATCCTCAGCATTAGTGAGCTGAAATGGACTGGTTTTGGCCATTTTGAATCAGACAACCATATGATCTACTATGCAGGGAATGACAGTTTGAAGAGAAATGGTGAGGCATTCATCATCACAAAGAATGTTTCAAGATCTTTCCTGAAGTACAGTGCTGTCAGTGATAGGATAATATTCATACACCGGCAAGGAAGACCCACTAATATGACTATTATTCAAATTTATGCCCCACCACCAAAGCCAAAGATTAGGAAGCTGAAGATTTTTATCAACTTAAGCAGTTTGAAATTGATCGAACTTGCAATCAAGATGTGTTAATTATCATTGGTGATAGGAATGCAATAGTTGGAAACAAAGAAGAATCACCAGTAGTTGGAAAATTTGGCCTTGGTGAGAGAAATAGTGCTGGAACTCCCATGGTAGAATTTTGTAAGAACAATGACTTGCTCATTGCAAACACCTTTTTTCAACAACACAAACAGCGGCTATACACATGGACTTAACCAGATGCAAAACACAGGAATCAGATTGACTAGATGATGGAAAAGCTCAATATCTTCAGGCAAAACCAGGCCAGGAGCTGATTGTGGAACAGACCATCAACTGTTCATATGCAAGTTCAACTTGAAGTTAAAGACAATTAAAACAAGTCCAAGAGAGACAAAATATGATCTTGAATATATCCTTCCTCAATTTAGAGACTGTCTAAAAAATAGATTTGATGTGTTGAACACCAAGGCTGGAAACCAGATGAACTGTGGGATGACATCAAGAGCATCATCCATGAAGAAAGCAAGAAGTCATTAAAAAGACAAGGAAAGAAGAGAAGACCAAAATGGATGACAGAAGAGACTCTGAAACTTGTCCTTGAGTGGAGAGTAACTAAAGCAAATGGAACAAATGACAAGATAAAAGAGCTGAACAGAAGATTTCAAAGAGCAGCTCAAGCAGACAAAACAAATTACTATAATGAAATGTTCGAAGACCTAGAGTCTCAAAATCAAAAGGGAAGAACATGCTTGGCATTTCTCAAGCTGAAAGAATTGAAGAAAAAATTTAAGCCTCGAGTTGCAATATTGAAATATTCTAAGGGCAAAATATTGAATGATGCAGGGAACATCAATTAAGATGGAAGGAATACACAGAGTCACTGTACCAAAAAACTGGCCAATCTTCATCCATTTCAGGAGGTGGCATATGATCTAGAACCAATGGTACTGAAGAAGGCAGTTGAAGCTGCAATGAAAGAATTAGCAAAGAACAAGGCTCCAGGAATTGATGGAATACCCATTGAGATATTTCAACAAACAGATGCTGCACTGGAGGCAATTACTCAGTTATGCCCAGAGATTTGGAAGACAGCTACCTAGCCAACTGACTGGAAGAGATCCTTATTTGTACCCATTCCAAAGAAAGGTGATCCCACAGATTGTGGAAATTATCAAACAATACTATTAATATCTCACACAAGTAAGATCTTACTGAAGATAATTCAAAAACGGTTGCAGCAGTATATTGATAGATAACTTCCAGAGGTGCAAGCTGGATTCAGAAGAGAATGTAGAACAAAGGATATAATAGCTGCTGTCAGATAGACCTTGGCTCAAGGCAAAGAATACCAGAAAGATGTTTACTTGTGCTTTACAGACTATGCAAAGGCATTTGATTGTGTGAATCATGACAAATTATGGATAACATTGAGAAGAATGGAAATTGAACACTTGATTGTACTCATGAGGAACCTGTACCTTGACCAGGAGGCTGTCATTCGAACAGAACAAGAGGACACTGCATGGTTTAATATCAGGAAGGGAGTGTGTCAAGGTTGTATCCTTTCCCCATACTTGTTCAATCTGCATGCTGAGTAAATAATCCAAGAATCTGGACTATATGAAGAAAAATGTGGCATCAGGATTGGAGGAAGAATCATTAACAACCTGAGATATGCTCATGATACAACTTTGCTTGTTGAAAGTAAGGATGACTTGAGTCACTTGCTGATGAAAATTGAGCAACACAGTTTGCAGTATGGATTACATCTCAATATAAAGAGGACAAAAATCCTCACAACTGGACCAATAAGCAGCATCACGATAAATGGAGAAGAGATTGAGGTTGTCAAAGAATTCCTGTTGCTTGGTTCTACAATCGAGGCCAATGGAAGCAACAGTCAGAACATTAGATGACATGTAGCACTGAGCAGGTTGGCTGCAAAGCAACTCTTTCACGTGCTGAAGAGCAAGGATGTTCTCTTGAGGACTAAGGTGAGCCTGACACAAGCCATGATATTTCTAATCGCTTTGTATGCATGTGAGAGCTGGACAATGGATAAGGAAGACCGAAGAAGAGTTGATGCTTTTGAGTTTTGGTGCTGGCGAAGAATGCTGAATGTACCATGGACTGCTGAAAGAACTAACAGATCTGTCCTGGAGGAAGTGCAGCCAGAATGCTCCTTGGAAGCAAGAATGGCCAGACTTCGTCTCACTTATTTTGGTCATGTTGTAAGAAGGGACCATTCCCTGGAGAAGGATGTCATGCTTGGTAAGGTGGAGAGTTTACGAAAGAGGGAAAGGCCTTCAATGACATGAATTGACACAGTGGCTGCCACAATGGGATCAAGTATAGCAGGGATCATGGAGCTGGCACGGGACCGGGCTGTGTTTCCTTCTGCTGTGCATGAGGTTTCTGTGAATCAGAAATGACTCGATGGCACCTAACAACAACAATTTGTTTAATTTAGTGTCATGTTTACTTTAAAAATATTATTTCAAATAATTGATAACTATTATAAGTTTAAAACTGTTCATTATCCTATCAGTGGTTACACTTAAAATGTCTGAGCAGAGATATTTTCTAAACTATATTTAGTTTAGTAATCTGCACTATATCTCGTGGAGTCAATAATGTATTCTAAAATTCCTACCATAAGGCAATTTGACAATGGTGGATATATGCTTTCTGCTCACATAGAGTCCTTTAAAGTAGATGTTGTAAACTACATAAGTAAAATAAAAATTTGAAATACATATCATTTCAAATATCAGCTTTGTATTATTACATTTTAGTTTTCTCTATGCCTATATCCCAGAAAGAAATTAGCTGGACCTCATTGCTTCCTGGGAATGGTAGGGCAAATTGAAAAGCATTATTAGATTGCAATCTTCCTGACTTATGCTACCAAACAAATCCAAACCAAATTCACTACCATTGAGTTGGATCCAACACATAGCGAACCATCCTTGGGTTTCTGAGGCACTATCACTGCAGAAGTAGATTGCCCAATCTTCCTTCCAAGAAGCCTGATATCTGAGGTTGCCTGACAGAAAATTTTACAGATATCATAGCATAATATCCATTAATTTTTATTTACTTATTTATATTTTTATTTGGGTGAATATTGATAGAGCAAATTGACTTTCCATACAGTAGTTCACATATACTTTGTCTCATGTCATTGACCACAGTTTACCACAATGCAACAGCTCCCCTCCCACCTCCTCCCCATAGTTACCTCTTCCTAGTGTCCATCCCTCCATATTCTCCTGCCCCCTGAGCTGTCTCCCTGTGCATAAGCAACCCTTCTTTCTCCCATGATTGTTCTCTCCAGGGTGTGTGCCTACTTGAGGTAAATGTTTAACTCACATGACTGTACTTTGTTTGGCTGGAAACCACAGGTATTGGTTCAATTCCAGATCTGAAGGGCAGCTTGGTGCCGTGGTCTCAGTGGCTCCACCAGGCTCTACTGGACCAGCAAACCTGGTCCCCACCATATTTTTTTTTTTTTTCCCTCCAAATGATTTTGAGTTTTGTTCCACATT